>NC_092416.1:168927578-169140078 GCF_040894005.1 Engystomops pustulosus
TGATGTCCCATCTGTGAGCTCTGCTATGGCTGAGGCCTGCACAATATGGGGGAGATTTATCATAAGTCTCTTAGAGCAGAACTGTCCTAGTTGCCCAAGGCAGCCAATCAGAGCTCAGCTTTCATTCTCCCAAAGCTGTTTATAAACTTAAAGCTGAGCTCTGATTGGTTTCCATGGGCAACTAGAACAGTTTTACCTCAGACACTTGATGATAAGTGTGTCTCTTTGTCGGATATCCAGCGTTTTGCAGCAGTCCAATTCTGGGCTCAGTCACATCTCTAGGATTTAGGCCTTTAGGCTGGATTCACACGACCGATGCCCGCCGTACCGTAGCACAGCGGGCACACGGCAGCGCACGGGGAGAGGAGGAGGGGGAGATATCCCCTCTCCATAGGGATACATGGCGCACGGCGCCGTATGCCCTGAAAAAATAGGACATGTCCTATTGTTTTAGAGGGTACGGAGCGGTACGGTGCCGCAAGTGTGCCGCGCGCCCATTGCCGTCTATGGGGGACGTATATCGGCCGTATATACGTCCCCCTTGCGGTAGTGTGAATGCAGCCTTAGTCTGTGGGCCGGGCAGAGGCTCAGGACTATAGATAACGCTATGTGTGCGCCGCCACTTCTCTAATTAGTTTTGTGAAAAGCAATTTCCTGATTTCACGTTTTATGGCAAATTATAAATATAAGCTCCATTTCTGCTGAACCAACACTGCAAGGTGCAGCAAGGCAGTGCCCATAATCACACACCATAAAACTAGAAGAAAACAATAAAGCAAGCGCTGCAATAGTTCCTGGTGATGAACCTTCTATCTTCCTATTCAGATTCACGCATCTCCATAGTAACAGACTACAACCAAACTCTGTGCAGTGACATAGTGTCTAGAGATGAGCGAACACTAAAATGCTCGGGTACTCGTTATTCGAGACGAACTTTTCCCGATGCTCGAGTGCTCGTCTCGAATAACGAACCCCATTGAAGTCAATGGGAGACTCGAGCATTTTTCAAGGGGACCAAGGCTCTGCACAGGGAAGCTTGGCCAAACACCTGGAAACCTCAGAAAAGGATGGAAACACCACGGAAATGGACAGGAAACAGCAGGGGCAGCATGCATGGATGCCTCTGAGGCTGCTTAATCGCACCATTATGCCAAAATTATGGGCAACAGCATGGCCATGACAGAGTGACAGAATGAAGCTAGATAGTATCTAAAACATGCAATAATTGACCCTGACACTATAGGGGACGGCATGCAGAGGCAGCGGCAGCAGGCTAGAGAGTGGCATGGCGACATACCCTAAATGGACTCAGGCTTCAAACCAATGGGTGGCAGAGAGGAACCAAAGGAGGTGAGCAAGAAGTGCTCAAATAATATCGGTACATGATAAAAGTTTGCCAGTATATTTTGTGGATTACACAGCAGGGTGGCGACAAAGTTAACATGGAAGCCATGAAAACAACCCAAAATTCTGCCTGACACAGCTCGTTTGATAAGGGGACCATGTATGGAGGCAGTGAACTAGTAGTAGATTAAAGGTGCTGCAGTTAAAACTATGTTAGTTGGATCTTGGGATGGAGCTGGCGCTCCGCTGCCAGACGAGCTTTCGCCAATCCAAGCCCCTGTCTCTAGGCTACTCCCCAAACAGCACTTTTGTATAAGATCAAGTGTAGTAGCGTTCTTATAAGTTTAGGATATGCCGGGTGAGGGGAATGTAAACAGATGCGCAAGAAGCGCATGATGCGCATGGAGCTGGCGCTCCGCTGCCAGGCGAGCTTTCGCAAATCCAAGCCCCTGTCTCTAGGCTACTCCCCAAACAGCACTTTTGTATAAGATCAAGTGTAGTAGCGTTCTTATAAGTTTAGGATATGCCGGGTGAGGGGAATGTAAACAGATGCGCAAGAAGCGCTGAAATAATATCCCTAAATGGTAAAAGTTTGCCAGTATATTTTGTGGATAACACAGCAGGGTGGCGACAAAGTTAACAACTTTGATGTGGAATCCATGAAAACAACCCAAATTTCTGCCTGACACACCTCGTTTGATAAAGGGACGATGTATGGAGGCAGCTATATGGACGACTTTTGGAGGTAGCAATGGAGACAACGTGTGGAGGCTGCTATGGAGACAATTTAATTTGGATAGTGCCTGTATGTGGCAGTCCCAAACATTTTTCAAACCAGAGGAGCAGGTAGGTGGCCCTCCAGTAAAATGGAATAGATTGAGTGCCTGTATGTGGCAGTCCCAAAAATTGTTCAAACCAGAGGACCGGGTAGGTGGCCCTCCAGAAAAATGGAATAGATTGAGTGCCTGTATGTGGCAGTCCCAAAAATTGTTCAAACCAGAGGACCGGGTAGGTGGCCCTCCAGAAAAATGGAATAGATTGAGTGCCTGTATGTGGCACTCACAAAAATTGTTTCAAACAGAGGACCGGGTAGGTGGCCCTCCAGAAAAATTAAATGCATGAAGTATAGCAAGAGCCAGTGGGCCCTGTCAAAAAATAGCCATTTTCCTCTGCTTTACTGTACAAAGAGGAGGAGAAGGAGGAAAATGAGGAGGAGGAGGAGGAGTGGATCAATTATTCAGGTTGAGCTTCCTTCACCTGGTGGAGATTGGAAATTCTGAGAAATCCAGCCTTTATTCATTTTAATAAGCGTCAGCCTGTCAGCGCTGTCAGTCGACAGGCGTGTACGCTTATCGGTGATGATGCCACCAGCTGCACTGAAAACCCGCTCGGACAAGACGCTAGCGGCAGGGCAGGCAAGAACCTCCAAGGCGTACAGCGCCAGTTCGTGCCACATGTCCAGCTTTGAAACCCAGTAGTTGTAGGGAGCTGTGTGATCATTTAGGACGATGGTATGGTCAGCTACGTACTCCCTCACCATCTTTCTGTAAAGATCAGCCCTACTCTGCCGAGACTGGGGACAGGTGACAGTGTCTTGCTGGGGTGACATAAAGCTGGCAAAAGCCTTGTAAAGCGTACCCTTGCCAGTGCTGGACAAGCTGCCTGCTCGCCTACTCTCCCTCGCTACTTGTCCCGCAGAACTACGCACTCTGCCGCTAGCGCTGTCAGAAGGGAAATACTGTTTCAGCTTGTGCACCAGGGCCTGCTGGTATTCATGCATTCTCACACTCCTTTCCTCTGCAGGGATGAGAGTGGCAAGATTTTGCTTGTACCGTGGGTCCAGGAGAGTGAACACCCAGTAATCGGTGCTGGAATAAATTCTTTGAACGCGAGGGTCACGGGATAGGCAGCCTAGCATGAAATCTGCCATATGCGCCAGAGTACCAACGCGTAAGAATTCACTCCCCTCACTGGCCTGACTGTCCATTTCCTCCTCCTCCAACTCCTCCAACTCCTCTTCTTCTGCCCATACACGCTGAACAGTGAAGGACTCAACAATGGTCCCCTCTTGTGTCTCGCCAACATTCTCCTCCTCTTCCTCCTCATCCTCCTCCACCTCCACCTCCTCCGATATGCGCTGAGAAACAGACCTCAGGGTGCTTTGGCTATCAACAAGGGAATATTCTTCCCCCGTCTCTTGTGAGGAGCGCAAAGCTTCCGACTTCATGCTGACCAGAGAGTTTTTCAACAGGCCAAGCAGCGGGATGGTGAGGCTGATGATGGCGGCATCGCCACTGACCATCTGTGTTGACTCCTCAAAGTTACTCAGCACCTGACAGATATCAGACATCCACGTCCACTCCTCATTGTAGACTTGAGGAAGCTGACTGACCTGACTACCAGTTCTGGTGGAAGTTGACATCTGGCAGTCTACAATCGCTCTGCGCTGCTGGTAAACTCTGGATAACATGGTCAGTGTTGAATTCCACCTCGTGGGCACGTCGCACAACAGTCGGTGAGCGGGCAGTTGGAGGCGGCGCTGCGCTGCCCTGAGAGTGGCAGCATCTGGGCTGGACTTCCTGAAATGCGCACAGATGCGGCGCACCTTCGTGAGCAAATCAGACAGATTGGGGTATGTCTTGAGGAAACGCTGCACTATCAGATTTAACACATGGGCCAGGCATGGCACATGTGTCAGTCTGCCGAGTTGCAGAGCCGCCACCAGGTTACGGCCGTTGTCACACACAACCATTCCCGGCTTGAGGTTCAGCGGTGCCAGCCACAGATCAGTCTGCGCCGTGATGCCCTGTAATAGCTCTTGGGCGGTGTGCCTTTTGTCGCCTAGGCTCAGCAGTTTGAGCACCGCCTGCTGTCGCTTAGCGACGGCACTGCTGCTGTGCCTAGAGCTACCGACTGATGGCGCCGTGCCCACGGATGGTAGTTCGGAGGAGGAGGTGGAGGAGGGGTGGGAGGAGGAGGAGGCATAGTAGGCCTGAAACACCTGGACCGAGGTAGGCCCCGCAATCCTCGGCGTCGGCAGTATATGACCAGCCGCAGGGTCAGACTCGGTCCCAGCCTCCACCAAGTTAACCCAATGTGCCGTCAGCGATATATAGTGGCCCTGCCCGGCAGCACTCGTCCACGTGTCCGTGGTCAGGTGGACCTTGTCAGAAACGGCGTTGGTCAGGGCACGGATGATGTTGTCTGACACGTGCTGGTGCAGGGCTGGGACGGCACATCGGGAAAAGTAGTGGCGGCTGGGGACCGAATACCGAGGGGCGGCCGCCGCCATGAGGTTGCGAAAGGCCTCGGTCTCTACTAGCCTATAGGGCAGCATCTCCAGGCTAAGCAATCTGGAGATGTGCACATTAAGGGCTTGGGCGTGCGGGTGGGTTGCACTATATTTGCGTTTCCGCTCCAGCGTCTGGGGTATGGAGAGCTGAACGCTGGTGGATGCTGTGGAGGATCGTGGAGGCGACGATGGGGTTTTTGGGCCAGGGTCCTGGGCAGGGGGCTGACTAGCAGCTGACACAGGGGAAGGAGCAGTGGTGTGCACGGCCGGAGGTGAACGGGCTTGTTGCCACTGAGTGGGGTGCTTAGCATTCATATGCCTGCGCATACTGGTGGTAGTTAAGCTAGTAGTGGTGGAACCCCTGCTGAGCCTGGTTTGGCAAATGTTGCACACCACAGTCCGTCGGTCATCCGGTGTTTCCTTAAAGAACCTCCACACTTCTGAAGATCTAGCCCTCGCCGCAAGAGCCCTCACCACGGGAGCTTCACTAGTTGACAGTGGCGCTGATGCACCAGCTCTGGCCCTGCCTCTCCGTCTGGCCCCACCACTGCCTCTTCCAACCTGTTCAGGTCGAGGACTCTCCTCCGTCTCAGAAGCACTGTGTTCACCCGGCCTCTCAACCCAGCTTGGGTCTGTCACCTCATCATCCTCCGATCCCTCAGTCTGCTCCCCCCTCGGACTTCCTGCCCTGACAACAACTTCCCCACTGTCTGACAACCGTGTCTCCTCATCGTCGGACACCTCTTTACACACTTCCACTACGTCAAGAAGGTCATCATCACCCACAGACTGTGACTGGTGGAAAACCTGGGCATCGGAAAATTGCTCAGCAGCAACCGGACAAGTGGTTTGTGACTGTGGGAAGGGTCCAGAAAACAGTTCCTCAGAGTATGCCGGTTCAAATGGCAAATTTTCCTGGGAGGGGGCAGACTGGGGGGGAGGAGGCTGAGGTGCAGGAGCTGGAGGAGTGGGGATTTCGGTGACATGGGTGGACTGCGTGGAAGACTGACTGGTGGTGGACAAATTGCTCGAAGCATTGTCAGCAATCCACGACATCACCTGTTCGCACTGTTCTGGCCTCAACAGTGCTCTACCACGAGTCCCAGTAACTTCAGACATGAACCTAGGGAGTGTAGCTCTGCGGCGTTCCCCTGCTCCCTCATCAGCAGGTGGTGTCTCACCCCGCCCAGGACCACGGCCTCTGACCCCTGCAGTAGTTGGACGCCCACGTCCCCGCCCTCGTCCTCTACCCCTAGCCCTGGGGTTAAACATTTTTAAAATGAGAGTTATAACTTTTTTTTTTTTTTTTACTTTTTTTTGTTTTTTTTTGTGTTTTTTTGTGTTTTTTGTTTTTTTTTGTGTTTTTTGTTTTTTTTTGAGTTTTTAGAACCAAACAATCCTATCCTATTGCTATGGCTATTTTCTAGCCAAGTATCAAAGGAAGCACACTACTATGCCAGATGAGATGACACTGAGTTATTGCCTAATAGAAATCCAACCCCTACTGAATTTTCCCACTTCAGCCTTTGCTATGGATATGTGCGCCACTAAGCGCAGAACACAGCGGTCGCAAGTCTCACTACAAATTGCTCAGAATTGGCAAGTACATGCACTGCAGAAACTAAAGCCACCAGCAGATCAACCAGAAATCAAATATATAGAACGCTACTGTAGGCTTCAAGAAGCTGTTTGTATTCTCCTATGGCTATTTTCTAGCCAAGTATCAAAGGAAGCACACTACTATGCCAGATGAGATGACACTGAGTTAGTGCCTAATAGAAATCCAACCCCTACTGAATTTTCCCACTTCGGTCTTTGCTATGGATATGTGTGCCACTAAGAGCTAAACACAACGGTAGCAAGTCCCCCTGCTAATTCCTCACAAAATGGTAAAAGATGCAAATTAAAATAAAAAAAGTAGAACGTTATTGTAGCCCTAAGAAGGGCTGTTGGGTTCTTTGAGAATCACTCCTGCCTAACAGTAAGCTAATAGAACACCCTAACGCTTTCCCTGACCAGCAGCAGCTCTCTCCCTAGCGGCATCCAGAGACAGAATGATCCGAGCAGCGCGGCCAGCGGCTAGTCTATCCCAGGGTCACCTGATCTGGCCAGCCAACCACTGCTATCGACGTGTAAGGGTACCACGTCATGCTGGGTGGAGTGCAGAGTCTCCTGGCTTGTGATTGGCTCTGTTTCTGGCCGCCAAAAAGCAAAACGGCGGGAGCTGCCATTTTCTCGAGCGGGCGAAGTATTCGTCCGAGTAACGAGCAGTTTCGAGTACCCTAATGCTCGACCGAGCATCAAGCTCGGACGAGCATGTTCGCTCATCTCTAATAGTGTCCTATCTGTAGGCAGCAGGTTATAGAACAGGGGGAGCTGAACAGATTGTACATAGTGTCCTATCTGCAGGCAGCATGTTATAGAGCAGGAGGAGCTGAGCAGATTGTACATAGTGTCCTATCTGCAGGCAGCATGTTATAGAGCAGGAGGAGCTGAGCAGATTGTACATAGTGTCCTATCTGCAGGTAGCAGGTTATAGAGCAAGAGGAGCTGAACAGATTGTACATAGTGTCCTATCTGCAGGCAGCGTGTTATAGAGCAGGGGGAGCTGAGCACATTGTACATAGTGTCCTATCTATATGCAGCATGTTATAGAGCAGGAGGAGCTGAGGAGATTGTACATAGTGTCCTATCTGCAGGCAGCATGTTATAGAGCAGGAGGAGCTGAGCAGATTGTACATAGTGTCCTATCTGCAGGCAGCATGTTATAGAGCAGGAGGAGCTGAGCAGATTGTACATAGTGTCCTATCTGCAGGCAGCATGTTATAGAGCAGGAGGAGCTGAGCAGATTGTACATAGTGTCCTATCTGCAGGCAGCATGTTATAGAGCAGGAGGAGCTGAGCAGATTGTACATAGTGTCCTATCTATATGCAGCATGTTATAGAGCAGGAGGAGCTGAGCAGATTGTACATAGTGTCCTATCTACAGGCAGCATGTTATAGAGCAGGAGGAGCTGAGCAGATTGTACATAGTGTCCTATCTGCAGGCAGCGTGTTATAGAGCAGGAGGAGCTGAGCACATTGTACATAGTGTCCTATCTATATGCAGCGTGTCAGAGCAGGAGGAGCTGAGCAGATTGTACATAGTGTCCTATCTGCAGGCAGCATGTTATACAGCAGGAGGAGCTGAGCAGATTGTACATAGTGTCCTATCTACAGGCAGCATGTTTTAGAGCAGGAGGAGCTGAGCAGATTGTACATAGTGTCCTATCTATATGCAGCATGTTATAGAGCAGGAGGAGCTGAGCAGATTGTACATAGTGTCCTATCTACAGGCAGCATGTTATAGAGCAGGAGGAGCTGAGCAGATTGTACATAGTGTCCTATCTGCAGGCAGCGTGTTATAGAGCAGGAGGAGCTGAGCACATTGTACATAGTGTCCTATCTATATGCAGCGTGTCATAGAGCAGGAGGAGCTGAGCAGATTGTACATAGTGTCCTATCTGCAGGCAGCATGTTATACAGCAGGAGGAGCTGAGCAGATTGTACATAGTGTCCTATCTACAGGCAGCATGTTTTAGAGCAGGAGGAGCTGAGCAGTTTGTATATAGTGTCCTATCTGTAGGCAGCATGTTATAGAGCAGGAGGAGCTGAGTGGATTGTACATAGTGTCCTATCTGCAGGCAACATGTTATAGAGCAGCAGGAGCTGAGCAGATTGTACATGTACTGTATCTGCATGCTCTAACACATTCTGTAGATTGGACATAATTTTCAACGTGTTCTTCAGGAAGAGGAACAACTATCTTCCACATGCTTTTAACAGACGGGCTATTAAGTGAGATTTCCGATCAGTACAGAAAGCACTCATTGTACTCCTGGTTGGCGTTTATTAGATTCGGAGATGAGGGACACGTGTTGATGTCATCTGAGGTGCTATATATAGAAATGCAATGTATGACATCCTGAGAAGTGAAGCAGAGGCTGAGCAGAGATCTCCACCTATTTATCTCATCTTTTTCGGGAGTCAGTCCCACTTTATGGAGTCCTATTTATTTCTCATACAACACTAGGGGATGGAGCTTCTTATCGTAGTCCATGCAGCATGAGGTCCAGGTCACTGATAAGCCAATCCTGGTTCTAGCGGTATCATTAGGATGGGAAGACTGTAAGGAAGTGCCCACTAAAAGAGGTAGGTTGAACGATCACCTGGTGGACCACCACCAAGGCAGTCATACCGGTCTGAATTTATCAAAGGAGGAACCATCTTTCTAGGAAAAGCCATCCAAGGAAAAGTCTGGTCAGTGAAAGACCTTCAAGACAGTTTGTCATCACACGTAGAAAGTCTCATGTAAAACGACTAGTAGGCCAAGAGATACAACCTAGGCACCAGTATGACCAAGATCCAAGAACTTGACATCCTTGAGGAACCCTGTACAAGTTCTGAGAGTAACTGGGTCAGAATTATAAATATATGAAGCTGTAAAAAGGTCCCACAAATTGGAACAATGAGTGAACAAGACTAATAGATTCTCGTGGAGCAAAGATCTTTGGTCTACGAATGACTCTTTTGTGGAAGGAGGTTCTCAGAAATATTGGCCGTCCTTCATCAAGTGTCCATGGCAGAGATTTAATAGGACTTAAATCCAGTTTTCTGGTGAAAAAGTGCTGAAATAATTGCAATTACTAGCAAATCGTCAACAACTGTGATTATTCCCCCTTTACATTACCCCCACGCCAAGTGGGCGGGGAAAGGTGGGAAGGGGGCATGACCGCCGGTGGAGTGGGTCAACGAGGAACGTTCCTTACCTGCACATTGGATATAGCTTCCAAAATCTACATAAAAATGTACGCCTGTGCGAGCCACCTGCCAGATAAGTTGCGAGGCCAGAGCTTCTGGAGGTATCTGGCGTTGTGGGACGTTCTTCATACATCGGTGTATGGTGTCCCCCATTTAGTACATATGGTCAGTCACCGAATTTAGTTGTTGGAGTTGTAAGCTTTTATAATCTGGCCACATATAAAAAAGGGATTTCGTGTACATAAAAAATGCTTTATCAGGGCTCCGCCAATGGCCGAGACTAAAGGTTTCTCCAGCCCCTTTGACACAAGCGTGGCAGAATCTCATAAGATTGTGATCAAGGTTTGGTCAGTGAAAATCAGTTTTTAGAATCAAAATTAGTTTGTTCAATTTCATTAGTTTTTACTGCGTATCAAATGGATATGACGTGCAGGAATAAAGACGGATATCTGTGGTTTATCTTTTCTATGGCAATGGATCAGTGAAAGCGCACTGCACTCTGAGATGCATGTAAGTGCTATGCGGTTTTCACCGCTCCGTTGATTTTTGTCGTGTCCCCATAGACCTTTACAGCAATTTTTAAGAGCATTACTTGTAAAAGTATCACATTATTAGAGTTACAGGAGTGTGCATGACAAAAAAAAACGCATGTCTGATAAAAGCCATTGAATACAACGGGGGCAATTTAGCTATAATCTGCTATAATATTATAAAAACCTGTTGGAAAATGTAAGCTGAGCTCTGATTGGTTGCCATGGGCAACTAGAACAGTTCTGCTCTTAGACACTTATGATAAATCTCCCCCCAATGGGTCAGTGTTCAGTGCAAGTCCTGCATGTCAAAATCACGCACAGAACACACACATGAAAAGTGTGCGTTTCCCGATCCACTTCCTGTTGTCTCCACCGTCCACTTCCTGTTATCTTCCGACACGCAGGAAGTGCTTGGAGATGTCTTCTGAGATGAGGCTCGTTGCGAGGGGTGTCAATCTGGTCCAGTGTCCAGGTTGCAAAACCACACCCTAATGTGGACATCGGGACCATTCATCTCTATTCCTAGGCCAGTGGTTGCGAACTATGGCACGAGCCCTCTCTATGGGCACCCTCGCCATCACCCCAGCGCAGAAATCGGCAGACAGGACTCAAGGCCTCTTGCACTCCCAGGCAGCCCAGGACCCTAGAAGGAAGCTACAATGATAATCCAAAATTCCTCTCCTTCTTTCTACTGTATTGGTGACCTCAGGTGCCTATACAATTTAAACCTGTGAAAGAGCAGGGAGTAATAAGTTACTGCTTAAATTGTCGCATTGGCACGTTGCAAGAAATATGTGGGTTTTGTTTGTAGATTGGGCACTCAATGTCTAAAAGGTTTGCCATCACTGTCCTAGGCAATCACTGGGTGCTGAAGGTCCTTGCTTTAGCCAGTGACTGGCTGAACAATTCCTATGTGTTTGGAAACACCAGGAAGTAGAGCAAAGAGGGGACCCAAATGGCGGGAATAGGAAAGAGATGGAAAGAAAAACCCCTGCAATGAAACTTTACATCAAGTAGACCTATGTTGATGAGGAGATATAGGAGGGGGATTTATTGTACGTCGCTGTGTGATGAACGCCCCGCACCTCTGCCACCATTGGATACATCAGAAGGCTCCGGTCTCTAGATGTTTTTGGTGGGGCAATGGCGCCATCGCACAATTCTAAAATTTCGCTAGCTGTACGGTACTGCACAGATGCGCGGAAGGAACGCCCTGCACCGGCCCACTCCCCCCCCTTTCCCCCACTAAGCATAATAATTAAGTAACTAAGCGCCAGTAATTGTGATTATTTCAGGGTTTGTATTTCATAAAAATAACCTGAAGGGGTGCAGGGGAATTCTTGTACCTCAGCCCAGTAGTCCGAACATCTCTCGTATCACCTTAAATGATCCATTGTAGTCGGGGGTCTTGATACAGATTCTCCATTCGGACCTCACCTCTTATAAATGGCGCATTATTTTAGGAGTGGAATTTTCCTTCGGCGTATTAAGGTGCAGCATTTGAGCTGCAAACAAACTCCCAATGATGGAGCTTACAAGAAATGAATGAAACGACGCGTGCAAATCTTGTTTAATTATTTACAGCGAGAAGGAAACTTTTAGCAATAGTAGCGAGGACTTGAAGTGCGCCAATGCAATTACTAAATGTTCCTCCTGGCTGTGGTGCGACCGCAGAGAAGATTTATGGTCATGTTTATTATCCGTATGCAAACACAACAACAGGGTAGGAAGTGGCGGGGGAGGGAGGGGGGAGGAGGCTGGGGGGGTTGCGGCGCTGTCATGGTTTAGGTCCAGACTTTTTGTAGTAAATTTTTTTAACTACTGAGTGTCAGCTGTGGGTCACAAGATTACACACCACTTCATAAGATGCATTCATCAGAATTCTGACCTTAAAAAAAATTGACTTTTGTGTGTTTTTGGGCTTATTTTTGCATATGTGACTATTTTTATGGGTGCTGACTTCATTTTTGGAAAGTAAACACTTTTCACCTGGTGTACTCTGGATTTTGACTATGGCAAAATTTTAAAAGTTGCGTAAATCTTCACAATCCCACCCCACTAGATGCGTGGCGTAGAAAATCGAGTAACATGTAGGGACAGAGGTGTCTTAGAGGGGTATTCCCATTTCAGCAAATAATTGATAATGTTTGTGTAATGAAAAGTTATACAATTTTCCAATATACATTCTGTATCAATTCCTCACGGTTTTCTAGATCTCTGCTTGCTGTCATTCTAGAGGAAGCTTCTATTTTTACTTCCAGTGGATAGAAATCTGACCCTGGTCACACAGGTGCACGGCTCATTAGTATCAGAGTAATCAGAGCTGTGTGTTATAATGAGCCGTGCACCTGTGTGACCATGGTCAGATTTCTATCCACTGGAAGTAAACATAGAAGCTTCCTCTAGAATGACAGCAAGCAGAGATCTAGAAAACTGTGAGGAATTGATATAGAAAGTATATTGGAATCATTGCATAATTTTTCATGTCCAACAAACTTGCTCTGTGCGATTGCAGGATTTACTGGACTGAAAATAGAATCACTGAACTGAACGGACATCCTCAGTTCAGTGGTTGTAGGTTCGGTCTGGTAAATCCTACAAGCGCAAAGAGTGGGTTTGCTGGACCAAACTGACAGGTGGGCAAAGGAAATTGTCGGGGTATTTAGGACCACTGCATTACCACTATAGCTTTTACAGCTGGGAATTGGGGTCTCAAACATATTTAGCTTAAAGGATATTTACAACCAGGATGAAGGATTGTAAACCAAGTACACTGATAAACTGGTGTGCGCCCCCTCAGGCTAGCTTCTCATGCCCTCGTTTTTAAGAAAGAAAGAAAAAAAAAAAAAAAGAGTCCTTAAACATAATACAAATGAACCTGAGGGGCTCCAGGCTCCATTAAACACAAATGCAGCCCCGAGCCCCTTGGGATTATTTGCATAATTTTAAAAGACTTTTTTTGTAAAAACCAGAGCATATGAAACTAAAAAAAAGAGCAGGTCCTGATAGAGGGGGCACACACCAATATGTCAGTGTGATTGGTTTACAATCCTTCATCCTGGTCATACATGTCCTTGAACTCTGGCCCTTTGCTACATCTTATATAAAACCAGGTAGTAAGGTGGTGATGGTCCACCAATATGGGTCCACATGAGACCTCTGACACGTGCGCTGGACAAAGTCAAGGTAGACCTCTCTTCATTACACACGCTTTGGATATTTGGTTACAAGTCTAACCAAGAACACTGTGGCTATTTACCTTCGGCCTACGAGAGCCTACATCTCTCCACCTAGATTTCTCGGAATTGCGGGAACGCTAAATATGTTGGAGACCCTAAATCATAACCCTATAAAGGCATCGCACGCTAATGGTCCATTAGTCCCAAAATGGCTTCCAGGTTCCCTTTGAAAAATTTGGTGCATCTTTAAACATCAGGCGACACTTGATGAACCTGAAGCAAATTATGGCGAAGTTGTCTCGAACTTGACCAGTTTTAAAAACTCCCCTTTTTTGATGCTTTAGTCAAAGCCGAATAAAAAAAAGATCACAAGAATTTTCACCCTTCACACAGAAACGCTTGAGAAACTTTCTAGTGAAAAGGCCGCGCTCGAGAACCTCAACGAGCCAGTTTATTATTTCCTCTCAGGTCCAGGTCGGCCACGAGCCAAATCTTCTGCAAAGGTCGTAGACGAAGCGCCTCATAACTTATTTTTTTTACAATGTGACTGAAAATACTACTGAAACTTCCCGGAGAAGGCATCAAGACTCCAGTCTATAAAAATGATTCTGGTTTGTGGGTGGACAATAAGTTATTATTAAGTATCCACGACCAGGATAGAAGGACGTCCAACCTTCTCAAGCCATCGATGGTGGCTCCTAAAAAATGTAGCTGTGGGGTCACTGTGGGGGTATGTTTTCTCCAACTCCTCCCTCAGCTCCTTCTCTACCCCCTCCCTCAGAAATTTCTCTTCAGAGAGTCACTCGTCTCCCTCATTCCCCCCTTCCTTGTTCTTGAGGGAGGGGGGAAATGTGGGAGCTGAGAGAGACTTGGGGGAAGAGTAAACCCGCCCCTTGTGACTCGATGAGTCTTTGGGCAAGATGGCAGCTCCTTTTTTTTTAAATTAATTGATTAAATAAAGATACGGGCTATGAATTTTTAGAATACAAACTGAATGGGGAAGAGGGAGGAGACTTCTATGGGAACCTGTCATTAGGTTTAATGGGGAAAACATGATGACAGGTTCCCTTTAAAACATTACCTATATCTAGATTATCTTATCCCCTCCGGGAAACGGATTATGGTCAAGTAGATCATTTAATGCGGTGAATTAAAGGAGATGTCCAGCCACCTACAAAAGCAACACCCACTTTACCGATCAGCCACCCCCATTATAATACTTTAGCCCATGCCAGTCTGTGGGAGCAATAGGGGAATAGTCTTCCAAATCCGGTTTCTGGGGTTCCAACTTCCACCACTAACCAGACAGGTGACATCATGTTCATCATTCGAGTGAATGGGACTTGACATGGCAGGTAAATGACCCAAAAAATTACAAGCAGGGGGTAAGGATTGATGTATTTTAAGGGTGGTCTTAAGTTTCCCATACATTTTTTAAGGCATCTACTTACTGCATGTGTGTAGCAGTTGGCAGCATGTTCGTAGCAGGTGGGTTTATAGCGGCTGTTCGCCGGGGCTCTGTGGTTCATGAACCTGTGGAGAGAGGAAATCATTAAATTTCTCATACACCGAGGAGGCGAGTGTCAGGAAGCAGCAGAGATTTGTGTAGAGCAATGACGTCATAGAAAGGCAGCGACGACGTCATAGAAAGGCAGCGACGACGTCATAGAAAGGCAGCGACGACGTCATAGAAAGGCAGCGACGACGTCATAGAAAGGCAGCGACGACGTCATAGAAAGGCAGCGACGACGTCATAGAAAGGCAGCGACGACGTCATAGAAAGGCAGCGACGACGTCATAGAAAGGCAGCGACGACGTCATAGAAAGGCAGCGACGACGTCATAGAAAGGCAGCGACGACGTCATAGAAAGGCAGCGACGACGTCATAGAAAGGCAGCGACGACGTCATAGAAAGGCAGCGACGACGTCATAGAAAGGCAGCGACGACGTCATAGAAAGGCAGCGACGACGTCATAGAAAGGCAGCGACGACGTCATAGAAAGGCAGCGACGACGTCATAGAAAGGCAGCGACGACGTCATAGAAAGGCAGCGACGACGTCATAGAAAGGCAGCGACGACGTCATAGAAAGGCAGCGACGACGTCATAGAAAGGCAGCAACGACGTCATAGAAAGGCAGCAACGACGTCATAGAAAGGCAGCGACGACGTCATAGAAAGGCAGCGACGACGTCATAGAAAGGCAGCGACGACGTCATAGAAAGGCAGCGACGACGTCATAGAAAGGCAGCGACGACGTCATAGAAAGGCAGCAGCGACGTCATAGAAAGGCAGCAGCGACGTCATAGAAAGGCAGCGACGACGTCATAGAAAGGCAGCGACGACGTCATAGAAAGGCAGCAACGACGTCATAGAAAGGCAGCAACGACGTCATAGAAAGGCAGCGACGACGTCATAGAAAGGCAGCAACGACGTCATAGAAAGGCAGCGACGACGTCATAGAAAGGCAGCGACGACGTCATAGAAAGGCAGCGACGACGTCATAGAAAGGCAGCGACGACGTCATAGAAAGGCAGCGACGACGTCATAGAAAGGCAGCGACGACGTCATAGAAAGGCAGCAGCGACGTCATAGAAAGGCAGCAGCGACGTCATAGAAAGGCAGCGACGACGTCATAGAAAGGCAGCGACGACGTCATAGAAAGGCAGCAACGACGTCATAGAAAGGCAGCAACGACGTCATAGAAAGGCAGCAACGACGTCATAGAAAGGCAGCAACGACGTCATAGAAAGGCAGCAACGACGTCATAGAAAGGCAGCAACGACGTCATAGAAAGGCAGCAACGATGTCATAGAAAGGCAGCAACGATGTCATAGAAAGGCAGCAGCGACGTCATAGAAAGGCAGCAACGATGTCATAGAAAGGCAGCAACGACGTCATAGAAAGGCAGCAACGATGTCATAGAAAGGCAGCAGCGACGTCATAGAAAGGCAGCAACGATGTCATAGAAAGGCAGCGACGACGTCATAGAAAGGCAGCGACGACGTCATAGAAAGGCAGCAACGACGTCATAGAAAGGCAGCAACGACGTCATAGAAAGGCAGCAACGACGTCATAGAAAGGCAGCAACGACGTCATAGAAAGGCAGCAACGACGTCATAGAAAGGCAGCAACGACGTCATAGAAAGGCAGCAACGATGTCATAGAAAGGCAGCAACGATGTCATAGAAAGGCAGCAGCGACGTCATAGAAAGGCAGCAACGACGTCATAGAAAGGCAGCGACGACGTCATAGAAAGGCGCACTATATGAAGAGGTGGAGGAAGGAGACTAATTGTCCTAATACCGGTACTTTATTTTGGACTCCTCTACCTACTAACAACTATATCCTATATATCACTTACGGGCTTCCATATTAAATGGGGTTTTCCAGGAATTCTAGGAAACACCTTGAGGCGTGATGCAGTGGTGTCAAAAAGAACCCAAATTTACTTGCTCCCGGCTTCTGAGTAACTCCAGGAAATTCTAGTCTTCGGTACCTCCTCCAAACGAGATATGCCAAAGGATCGCCAAACCCTCTTTAGCCAATCAGTGGCCTCCTTGGACCACAGGACGTCACTCGTGACGCAAGACAATGCAACGTCCTACGGTCTGAGAAGCCAATCATTGACAGAAGTGAGTCCTGTGACCCCCTTGAACAACTGATCGGATGAGGTGCTGAAAACTGGAAGTACCAGAAAGATAAGGAACCAGAATTTCTGGAAAATCCCTTTAAGGTTAGGTCAATATCCAGATTAGTAGTCCGGATTCCTGGCGACCACTGTAGCCTCTCCGTTCCTCACCAAGCACAGCGCTGTAAATGTCATAGTGGCCCTGCTTAGTGTTGAAGCTTAGCCTCATCCAACATTTCAGTTGAGGAAACATACTATAGCGAGTTGAGCCTCTTGCCTCAGGCAGCACTGCCTGCAGCAAGGTGGGGGGCAGCATCAGGGCGCAGACACCGACTATAAAGCAGGCTCTGACAGAGAGGGTCTAAATGAGTGTGTAAATCTGCATGGAGAACACACCTACTAAAAAAATAACCTGATATGTTACTACTAGAGGAGGCGGAGGAGGGCGCTGTACTATAGCTCGCCTCAGGCGGCAGAGACCCTGCATAAAAGACACAGAGATTGACGAAACTGTTCTCCGATGACCATAAAAACCAATCACAGCACGGCTTTCATCACATATACTAATCTTAGAAGGTTTTCATGAATAATACCCAATGTTGATGATTTTGGTCCCTCCATCCGTCATGTACACGGAGGCGTTCAGTACAAGGCGCGATGTACTCTTCTAAATATAGGCAGCGGCGTCCATTATCCTGGCACCAAGTAAACAGACAAGGTGCTTACACACACACGGGGCGTCCTGAAGAGACGCCATCCCCCTTATGTATACATCTTATATATTCTCTCTATACAGTCACCAAAATAGCCAAAAAAGTGCATTTAAAATATGTGCTGCTGTCACCCAACTTTCCTAGGTATAGGACGACATAACTTGGCATATGGGATATTTGCTGAAAGGTTGGGTAATAACTGCAGCGACCATACATACATGTCGTGTATTGGACCTGGATTGTTGTTAGTAGCAGCAGGACTGTGAACATTTATTTATATTACAGAATTATGTAGTGTCCTCACACTGCTGTGCAGAAAGCGTTCTGCAGCGAATAACTTCACAGTACTCATCCTGTAGCAGACTTTTGATTAATACTATAGCAGTCACTGAGTGGAGGGTATAGTGGAGCAGCTCAGTGCACAGAGCACAGCAGTGTGAGGAGGCTCAGCCGATGAGAACTAGAGAGCACAGCAGTGTGAGGAGGCGCAGCCGATGAGAACTAGAGAGCACAGCAGTGTGAGAACGCACAGCCGATGAGAACTAGAGAGCACAGCAGTGTGAGAACGCACAGCCGATGAGAACTAGAGAGCACAGCAGTGTGAGAACGTACAACCGATGAGAACTAGAGAGCACAGCAGTGTGAGAACGATGAGAACTAGAGAGCGCAGCAATGTGAGAACGATGAGAACTAGAGAGCGCAGCAGTGTGAGAACCCGCAGCCGATGAGAACTAGAGAGCAGAGCAGTGTGAGAACGTGCAGCCAATGAGAACTAGAGTGCACAGCAGTGTGAGAATGTGCAGCCCATGAGAACTAGAGAGCACAGCAGTGTGAGAACGTACAACCGATGAGAACTAGAGAGCACAGCAGTGTGAGAACGTGCAGCCAATGAGAACTAGAGAGCACAGCAGTGTGAGAACGTACAACCGATGAGAACTAGAGAGCACAGCAGTGTGAGAACGTGCAGCCGATGAGAACTAGAGAGCACAGCAGTGTGAGAGCGTGCAGCCGATGAGAACTAGAGAGCACAGCAGTGTGAGAACGTGCAGCCGATGAGAACTAGAGAGCGCAGCAGTGTGAGAATGCACAGCCGATGAGAACTAGAGAGCAGAGCAGTGTTAGAACGCGCAGTCCACGAGAACTAGAGTGCACAGCAGTGTGAGAACGTACAACTGATGAGAACTAGAGAGCACAGCAGTGTGAGAATGATGAGAACTAGAGAGCACAGAAGTGTGAGAACGTACAACCGATGAGAACTAGAGAGCACAGCAGTGTGAGAACGTGCAGCCAATGAGAACTAGAGAGCACAGCAGTGTGAGAACGTGCAGCCAATGAGAACTAGAGAGCACAGCAGTGTGAGAACGTACAACCAATGAGAACTAGAGACCACAGCAGTGTGAAAACGATGAGAACTAGAAAGCACAGCAGTGTGAAAACGATGAGAACTAGAAAGCACAGCAGTGTGAGAACACACCCACAGAAAACTTCACTCTTGGAATATAAATGCATTTTTCTCAGCCATGCTGCTACACACAATAAGGTGCGAGTATACAACTGTTCAGGGCCATAACCCAACACTTACAGTTTTTGTATAGACAAACTGCAGACCAATTCCCTTTAAGACAGAGGCCCGTTTTCCTCTCCCATTTTCGACACAAGAAATAGTAACCCCTTTAAGTATACACTGAAACAATCCATTCAACATAGGAGGCATTTGTCAATTTTACGTGACGCAAGCCTGAGGGGGGGGGGGGGGGGGGCATAGCGTGGACGTCTCTTCCCAGACCCTGCACATACCACCGCAAGTAATATTTTCTCTGAAACACAGTCACACTATAGTAAACCATAAGAGGTATGGAAAATATCTGGCATTACTGCTGCATTAGTTATGCCATTAACCCTTCCCTCACATTAGAGATTTCTGTCAAACGTTTTTTTATGAAGAGTATTCTCAGACGCTTGATGCGTTTGACTAAAAAATTTGATGATAACTCCTATACTTGGTGCTCAGATGGAGCAGGACGGCCTCATGTAACACTGTAGATGTATAATTATATAAAGTTTTCCTCTCTGTACGGAGGAGGCTTATTAGCATATACTGCCCCCCCGCAGCCTGAAGTCTGAGTTTCCAGGAATCGAGTCACTGTTCTACAGTAGGGCAGGTGCTGACAGGTCCCTCCACCATCCCGAAATGTATGTAACAACCCGTATAGACAATGCCGGGCCGCGTCCTACAAGGATTTCTGTCATTCCGCTCTGCGTGGGTGATGACGAGGAGGCATGAGGGCACACGCCTCACGAGGACTTTCCATCCTCTATTGTTATCCTATAGATGAAGTCATAGATTTACCGTCAAAGTTTACAGAGGTAGAAATAACCTGATAATCTTGATGTCGCCTCCGTAACGTGCAGTAAAAGGGGTTGTCCAACACCGCTGACATTATTAACCAGCTGCTTAATAAATACGTAACCGGATTTCTGACACCAACTCCTCAATTTCCCTAATTCCAAATCCACCAAAATCGTCAACGACTCCGCAGTCCTGTTTTCCTGATCACTTTAGCAATGCTCAGATAAATGCTGGGATTTCTTCTCAGTGCCTTATTCCTCTGATCTGTAGCAGATGAGATTCATGGCTGAGCATGTACATAAAGTGCAGCCATTCATCTGTACTAAAAATATAGAAAGGGGGTATAAACTCACGGCCGACGGTCCACAAACCGGTTTATCATGATGGATTGTGATGGAGTTATCCTCCAGTAGAGTCAAAGACTGAGGTAAGTATAACCTACCTGGGGTTAATTTAAAATAAATTATGAATCTAGACAACCAGGACTAAAAAATACGGATGGTCTATCCAGGATAGACAAATCAAGGTCCAAATCTACTACCAGTTAGGTTCTGGTCAGTATATCTCCCACTTTTTGTGATGTTCCATACATCAGTCTAGTGGCCGATCTTCACCAAAAAAGATAAAAGGGGCTGAGCTGCAATACCAAATTCGGCCATTATATAATGTATGGCGCTCTACTTGGTTGGCTGGTGCCAATCTGAATGACTTCAGAGTCTTACGTAAAATTAGTCCGGACCTTGTTTTCTAGTTAGAACCTGAAAACTTGTCTTCTGTCTAGGGAAGAGATCTGATATCCGAACACGTCATGGTCTACTTCTCCTCTACCTTCCTGAGAAGCCCCGACCTCAGCACATATTTCAGTGTAACTCAATACCCCCACTGCAGGGCTTCTCTTCTCGCTGCTTGCACGCTCTTTCCACATCCGAGACTTACGATATTTCCGAACTGTTGCGTCACGAAAAAACATGAAGCGGAACTACAAATAGTCCTGTAAATCTTCCTATTGTTCAGTGGGAAACCAAATGAAGTGCATGCAAAGCGGCTTCCTATACTTTGCCTTTAATAGTCTCTAGAAATGCAAATAAGAGGAGGTAAGAATAGATTTCCTATTTGAGGTACATTTTTTTTGCGAGAGGATAAACAAAAAATTCAAAGCATCCAGTGATTTAAGATGGAAGTACATGGAAATTTGGATGGTCCGTATCAAGAGACTTTGGACTTTACAGCAGATGTACCATCAGATTAAAAGGAGAGTCGCAACATTGGATGCTTCACTTAAAGGGGTAGCCAATTTACCTCATATATTTTGTTATTTGTGTATAAGTGTGAGGGGGCAGGATATTAGGCAATTTACCAATATACACCAAATCCTCCTGTCTTTTACCTCATCATAAAATGATGACACAGATGGAGGGTCATGTGATTGTACATGGACAGATAGAGATCACATGACCCTCCATCTGCGGCCATTTTATGGACAGGAATCTTTGGCTGATGAGGTAAAAGACCGGAGGCTTCACTTTACATATCAAGAAAGTGGAGCAGAACTATTACTAGATGTATATTGGTAACTTACCTCATATCCTGCCCCTCACACTTACACACACATTACAAAATACCTGAGGTAAAGTGGCCAACCCCTTTAAAGGGGCATACTAGGCTCGCATAGATCAGGAGAATGAGGGTAACCCTATATGTATGACCAGACAATCCATTCTTAGACAGAGAGGTCCTGTGGAAAACATTTTGTTGCGATCAGTAGGGGTCCCAGAAGTGGAACCTCCACTGAGGAGACTGTAAATTTCGGTAAAACTACCTATATGCCCCATAGTAATACTAGTAAAAATACATTTATAATCCAGTATTTTAGCATTTCCAGGTAGTTTCCTCACACAGCTGTGCACTTAGTTCTCTGCACTGACCTTCTCCATGGTCTCTCCCCCCTATAAAAAGATCTAGTATCCAACTACAGATTTAACTTGGACATGAGGGGAATAACTGTGGAGTAGCACAGAAATCCAAGAGCACAGCAGTGTGAGGACACTCCCAGAGTGCACTTGGACAAACTACATACTGTACAAGGTCACTTTTACCCTACTTTTTGTATGTAAATCTGGTTTTCCCCTCAAACAGGCGACAAAGCACCTGATCTGGAGAAGAAGGAAAGTACAGGCTGTAACGCAGGAGTGGGAGTAATCCGCCAGCGAGGGAACAATGGGGAATATTTTTGTGTAATCCTATTTATCTTTAAACACTGCTTCAGCTCTTCAGCCGGGCTTACTTTTCGTGAAGCCGAGGCCTTCGCTATATAATTATCTCCCGCGACGCTCGGTAAGTCTCGCGAGCGCGTGTCTGGGTTTACCTCTCCGCCAGCACAACGCGCTACTGTTCGTTGAGGCCGACTCTGAGGATGGAGCTTAAAGGCGACACGTCATTCCTTATGGTCTAAATAATTATTACTTAAAGGGGTTGTCTGGAGGTGGAAAATGGCTGCTTTCTTCCAAAAAGAGCACCACACCTGCCCATGGGTAGGGCATGGTATTGCATCTTAGCTCCATTCATGTCTTTACAGCCGAGCTGCAATACCAGCGCTAACCACAGTCACGGGTGGCGCTGTTTTTGAAAGAAAAACACTGGACAACCCCTTTAATGTTTCCTACAAACTTCATTTTTATGGTGAACTGCAAGAGAACGTGAGCTCAAAACACTCAGACCCAACACCATCCTAAACCTATACAATGGATAAAGTCAACCACCACTATCACTTAAAGGGGTTGTACCAAGTTGGATTGTTACGCCTATCCTCGTTAATGGATAGAGTGAAACCCCAACTATCACTTAAAGGGGTTGTACGAAGTTGGATTGTTACGCCTATCCACAGGATAGGAAATGTCCAACTCATCTTGATCACATTCTCACTAATTTAATGTAACTGAACTTTAAAGGGAGTGTCCACTTTGGGATTATGTCTCTTTACAATAAGCCAATCCCAAAATATTCCATAGAGTTAGCATTAGGGATGAATTGTACTACGTGAGAGGAGTCAGAAACATGAATCCAATAGCACTCCCACAGGAGAAACGAAGAATTACACTACGTCCATAAACATCCATGGATTGTCTATGTAATGCAGAACACGTCAGGTCCTCCAGAATTAGGGAGAATCTTTGTAACTTGTCAAGAGGCGAGGACCCAAATAAAAAGAGGCCAATCTTGTTTCTTATTTAGAACTTTCTAGTAGGTTACACGAAAATGGATTTTTGAAGCCGGAGCTTTCCTGTAATTTAATAAAACTTGATAAGGCTATGACAGGAAAGGGCAGCAGAAGGTAATAGCTGAATAAAAGATCTTAGAATAACACGTCTGGCAGACATCCTAATAAAAGTGCTGACAAAACGGCGACCGTTTTCGAATAATTAAGAAACGTGTTTATGGCGTTAAAAGTGGTTCTCCAAAACTGATAATTATGGGATGTCTACATCAGCAGATAATAACAGCAAACAGAACCTAAAGACGCAACTTTCTTTGCTACTGCAGCTCAATTAAAGGGAACCTGTCACCAGGAATGTAATTTGTAGGTGGTGACAGGTTCCAATAGCCTATGTCAGTGATGGCTAACCTATGGCACTGGTGCCAGAGGTGGCACTCAGAGCCCTTTCTGTGGGCACTCAGGCCATCACCAGAGATGACTCCAGGTATATTCCTGCACTCCCAGATGGCCCAGGACTTGCTGTGTACAGAGCTATTTTAAAGTGACAACTCTACCTGGGACTATTTTCTGCTATATTGGTGTCCTCAGGGGCTGGTATCAATGAAAACTGTGACAGAGAACTGAGTATAAATCACAAATTAAATTTCTGTGTTGGCACTTTGCAATAAATAAGTGGGACTTGGTTGTAGTTTCGGCACTCGGCCTCTAAAAGGTTTGCCATCACTGGCCTATGTTATGCTGATTTTACAAATGTCTTCATCAGCATTCTGGATAATTTCAGTACTTTATAAAATTTTAATTCACATTACCTGGCTCCCTGCAAATAGTGTGTAGAGAGTCCCTGAAGAGGGGCTGCTGCAGCCTGTGTGGGCTTGTGTCTCAGTCTCCTCCACACTAGTGATTGGCAGTCTGGCTCTTCTTAGTGAGCTGGATCATTAGGCTCCACTCACTAAAAAGAGATGGCTCTCCTGTCTCCTGAAATGTATAATAGTGTGCCTTAGTCAGCCAGTCACCCCTCACCACACAACTAATAACCCGGTAGTTATTGGGTTAAATGGGACATGGTTACCAGTTAAGGGGCAGGGTTAATCGATGAGCAATTGATTCACCGCAGGGAGCCGACTCCCATGGTTCACACAAATGAGCCAGCTCTTTTTGCCGGCTCGTTCGCAAACAACCCATCACTACTGAGTTAACTCACCCCTCCTCACTTCCTGACAGGGGCACTTAGAAGGCAGATGACCGAGGGGGGCGGTGTAGGGGAGAGGAGACAGACACAGGCATGCTGCTGGCACAGACCCAGGTAATGTGAAATAAAGTTTTATAAAGTATTGAAATGATTCGGAATCCCAAAGGCATTATTAAAATCAGCATAGCATAGGCTATTGGAACCTGTCACCAGCTACAAATCACATTCCTGGTGACAGGTTCCCTTTAGGTTTATTGGCTCTAAGTGTAAGTCTCCCACATATCCCCCCAAAAATTCTTAAGATGGTCTGTCAGTTTTGGAATGCCCCTTTAATAAGATATTCTGATACACAGTAAACTAACTATAGAAAGAAAATCTTTTGTTTAGTCTCTCAACAAAACTCGCAAAACGCTATTGGACAAAAGAAGGAGGATATCACACTAATATGTCCTGGGTGACTCTCTTTTTTGGGAAAGAAATGTATTTCAGCTTACGTAAACCACAGAGCAAAAGCTGATGAGGAAACCAGCGAAATCCTGTGTCAAGTCTCCGAGATCCAAGTGTGCGAAAGGTTACTTGAGGTTGCCACGAGCCCCGGAGACATCTGCTAATAGCTCTCCAGACGCATCTGATCCGTAGACCCCGCGCTGCTCACCCATCACAGGCCGCTGCTGGGGGATAAGAGACGGATCGGGCAAATATGTGACAACATACAAAACCTAAAAGGAGGATCCGGACACCAAAAGTAAAGGAAATGTCCTTCTTCTCTGGGTATTTCATTTAGGTTTTTTCCCACATGCCTATGGAGGGGGAGTTTGAGTTGGTGTCAGGTCAGGAAGGGTTGATTTAGATTTGGAGCTGGGCAGATTGTACATGGTGTCCTATCTGCAGGCAGCATGTTATAGGGCAGGAGGAGCAGAGCAGATTGTACATAGTGTCCTATCTGCAGGCAGCATGTTATAGGGCAGGAGGAGCAGAGCAGATTGTACATAGTGTCCTATCTGTAGGCAGCATGTTATAGGGCAGGAGGAGCAGAGCAGATTGTACATAGTGTCCTATCTGTAGGCAGCATGTTATAGAGCAGGAGGAGCTGAGCAGATTGTACATAGTGTCCTATATACAGGATGCATGTTATAGAGCAGGAGGAGCTGAGCAGATTGTACATAGTGTCCTAACTGCAGGCAGCATGTTATAGAGCAGGAGGAGCTGAGCAGATTGTACACAGTGTCCTATCTGCAGGCAGCATGTTATAGAGCAGGAGGAGCTGAGCAGATTGTACATAGTGTCCTAACAGCAGGCAGCATGTTATAGAGCAGGAGGAGCTGTGATGATACATAAATATCTTCTCAACAACTCGCATGTACCTACAAGCAGTGGACCATACAATCCATGATCATCCCATGGTCACAAGTACATACATGGGACTATGCCACATAATCCAGGTGACTGTTATGACACCATTACAGGAAAATAATCCCTCTCCTCACCATATTACGGCAGTACAGATGCCGTCTGTTGTTCCTAATCTGTACATTCTGGCACCTGCCAATGTGTTCAATTAATCCCTGTTTTCAGGCGATCAGACAATAGACAAGCTAATTGGGGGATTGCGGATGCCAACCGGTCGTAGCTTGGCAGCACCACACACTTTCATTAGAAAGACAAAAGAACCAAAGTCAACCAGCGCTGAGCTCAGTATGTGAACAAATTACAGGTCCACCTGGTTTCACCAAGTATCGATGAGAGTAGAAAGATTCCGGAGCCCAAAAAAGAGCGTCTCTAGGCCAAAACCGCACCTTCAGAAGACCGCTGGGTGTTTCTGAGCCAATCTGTAAATGATCCATAAAAATCATGTATTTTTTTTTTTTTTTTTTAAAAGGGTCGCTTGACACGCGCTTACCTGCACCCAGCAATGGATCATGAACTCCAGTGAACTCCGACGGACTTCAGCGCAGCAGCGACACCTAGTGGACATCGGGCGCACGACCTTAGTGAATCGCCGGAAGACCTGATCCTCCACAAAGAACGCACCGCTGGATCGGTAAGTAAATCTGCCCCAATTGTCTCACAGAGACAACACCCCCTATTCCAACTTTACTTCCACCCCACAACGCACATGTGTCCAGAGATGTAAAATACAAGTCCCAGACTCATTGTCCGAAAATTTTATGGGAGGGACTGACCATTCCAGGCTTGGGATCCTAAAACCAAGCTCCATAAACATGTTCCAGTGGTCCCAAACTTGGTGACATGTTCCCTTTAAGATGCCCTTGCACTTTAGATACATGTGGGGTCGGCTGCTCCTCTTCATCCCCCATATGGATTGGAGAAGCAGAGGCTGCGCCTTCACACCATTCACTTCTACACACATCATGCCCAGGAAGGACCTTGGTGGAACTTTGGTTCCCATAATCACTGTGGGGGTTCCATCTCGGGGTCTGTAGTGACACAACCCCTTTATAGGCTTTATCTCATGAAGATGATGTGCTAGTGATCCAATTGTAGTGCGAGCCCAGCTTCCCTTTTCCAGTGATCAGCGGTGATCTCCAGGAGAAGTCGCCACCGCTGAAGGGAGGGGTGGAGCATCAAAGGCCACCATTCATGTAATGCAGGACCTCAGGACCCAGTGATACTACCTTCAGATAAACTGAAGTAGAAAACTCAATGCTTTGAGTCTAAAAAGGAAATCAGAAAGACAAAAATATGACAACGACAAGACTAAACTTTTGAGTTTTGGAAAACCTAAGCTTCAGAAGGAGCAGGAGGCAGGATGTCCACCTCCCCCAGTGACCCTTCACAATCCTCAATATGGTAGGATGGGGCAGGAGATACAACGTCCTATTCAAACATGGAACATTTGTTGGCGGAATTTCTGTGACTATCCATCGAGCATGAAGAAATGTCATCTACTCATCACGTAAGACGTAGCAGGACACCTCAGAGCAGATGGACGCTGCGTTCTGACAAGTCTGAAGACTTCCAAGATGTTCAGGAAGGACCATCTGCCGTATATCCCTGAGCATTAAACCTCAGATCCGCCGGGAAGCAGATACATTGTTACATCAATAATGTTCTAGAACAATAGATGCTTCATTGGAGTCTGACAAGATAGTGAGTGAACTTTGGTAGATCACCAAGTTCTTGTGATAGGGACAGAAATCCACAGGCAGCTATCATTCTGTGTCACCCTGACCCGATACTACGCTACAAGTTTCCGTACAGGCAGCTATCATTCTGTGTCACCCTGACCCGATACTACGCTACAAGTTTCCGTACAGGCAGCTATCATTCTGTGTCACCCTGACCCGATACTACGCTACAAGTTTCCGTACAGGCAGCTATCATTCTGTGTCACCCTGACCCGATACTACGCTACAAGTTTCCGTACAGGCAGCTATCATTCTGTGTCACCCTGACCCGATACTACGCTACAAGTTTCCGTACAGGCAGCTATCATTCTGTGTCACCCTGACCCGATACTACGCTACAAGTTTCCGTACAGGACGGTCATGTGTTCTAAATAGGGAGAGGGTCCGCGAGTCGCTGCCAGACACATCTCACTGCGAGAGCTGCCACATTATCATTAGATTTGACTGTCAATTGTCTAATGTGTATACAGTATAGATTAATGGATACTTCTAAGATGGATAGAAGGGATAAATGGACAATAGATTGGTAGGTCCATACAGATTCATGGAAAGAGAGACACATAAATATATATAAAAATAACAGAGACAGTTGGATAGTTCTGAGATGGATTGATGATATGAGATAGATGGACGGACAGACAAGACAGACGCGGGGTGGACGGACAGACAAGACAGACGCGGGGTGGACGGACAGACAAGACAGACGCGGGGTGGACGGACAGACAAGACAGACGCGGGGTGGACGGACAGACAAGACAGACGCGGGGTGGACGGACAGACAAGACAGACGCGGGGTGGACGGACAGACAAGACAGACGCGGGGTGGACGGACAGACAAGACAGACGCGGGGTGGACGGACAGACAAGACAGACGCGGGGTGGACGGACAGACAAGACAGACGCGGGGTGGACGGACAGACACGACAGACGCGGGGTGGACGGACAGACACGACAGACGCGGGGTGGACGGACAGACACGACAGACACGGGGTGGACGGACAGACACGACAGACGCGGGGTGGACGGACAGACACGACAGACGCGGGGTGGACGGACAGACAGAAATGGGTTTGGTTAACTGGCCATGGGAAGAATAGACATGCGATACATATTGATGGAAAGAGAAGTAGATACACATATTTCAGATGGATAGATAGATATGAGAGGGGTAGATAGAAGGGTAGATAGATATGAGATAGATAGATAGATATGAGATAGATAGATATGAGATAGATAGATATGAGATAGATAGATAGATAGATATGAGATAGATAGATAGATATGAGATAGATAGATATGAGATAGATAGATATGAGATAGATAGATAGACAACATTTGAAAAGTTCAGCAGCACCAAATATTGCAAAATAACTTTGTGGGTGCAAACCCCAATATCCTGGTCTTGACACACCAGACGATTATATCCAAAAAAAGAATTAGACTGCACTCCAAGGTAAATGTGAAAAAACGGATGGGAGCTTTATTAGCCCAAGTGCAACATTTCAGACCCTGTTCAGGATGCTTTTTCAAGCCTCTTTTCTTAGATAGATAGATAGATAGATAGATAGATAGATAGATATGAGATAGATAGATATGAGATTGATAGATAGATAGATAGATATGAGATGGATAGATAGATAGATAGATAGATATGAGATGGATAGATAGATAGATAGATAGATATGAGATAGATAGATAGATAGATAGATATTAGATAGATAGATATGAGATAGATAGATAGATAGATAGATATGAGATAGATAGATAGATATGAGATAGATAGATAGATATGAGATAGATAGATAGATATGAGATAGATAGATAGATATGAGATAGATAGATAGGAGATAGATAGATAGATAGATAGATAGATAGATAGATAGATAGATATGAGATAGATAGATAGATAGATAGATAGATAGGAGATAGATAGATAGGAGATAGATAGATAGGAGATAGATAGATAGGAGATAGATAGATAGATAGGAGATAGATAGATAGGAGATAGATAGATTGGAGATAGATAGATAGATAGATAGATAGATAGATAGATAGATAGATAGATATGAGATAGATAGATAGATAGATAGATAGATAGATAGATAGATATGAGATAGATAGATAGATAGATAGATAGGAGATAGATAGATAGGAGATAGATAGATAGGAGATAGATAGATAGGAGATAGATAGATATGAGATAGATAGATATGAGATAGATAGATATGAGATAGATAGATATGAGATAGATAGGAGATAGATAGGAGATAGATAGATAGATATGAGATAGATAGATAGATATGAGATAGATAGATAGATAGATAGATATGAGATAGATAGATAGATAGATATGAGATAGATAGATAGATATGAGATAGATAGATAGATATGAGATAGATAGATAGATAGATGATAGATAGTTCTAAGGGGGATAAGTCTAAAACAGATGGAAAGGCAAATAGATGATTAGATCTGAGATGGACAGTATTTTATATAGATTGAAACATGTGGGTTATATGCCGTCTATAGATATTAGATAGATCTGCACATAGACAGACAGATATGGGTTATACACTGTAGATAGATATGAGATAGATAGATACAGTATATATATAGGGTTATACACTGTAGATAGATTATAGATGGATGATAGATAGTTCTGCACACAGACAGATGGACAGGTAACTAGATATAAGATAGATACATTATAATAATATGAATGACACATGACATCTCTTTATCTTCTCTCTCTCCTCATCAGTAACAATGTATCACGTCGGATAATACCGGATTTTCAGCCTCTACAAGACAATCTTCTCCTAGTGACTCAAAGATGAATTCCACAATACAGAGACATCCGTGATCTTATAGACAACCAACTCCAGAAAAACTTCTGGAACAGAAGAACCTTCTCCGGTCTATCTATGGAACTATCAATGGATGGAGAAGGAACGTGTCTGAAATAAAGCAATACGATAAAGAAGCCCCCTGGCAATACATAATCACACTACCTCCCCACAGTGAACATGACGAGATGGAGGGATCTTCACCAAGTCCAAACAAAGAGTCACTCCGGGCGTCAAGATCTCACTCCAAGTGTCTGGGAAGTCTTATCTCCATAGAGGTTGCTCCACCAATGACGAGGTCTGGAGACAACCTGCCGGGGATGGAGCTGCCTCGTCAATGTAGAAGCCAATCAATGAGAACCTTGTGTACCCCTCCTCACAATGAAGTCATCCCCCAGGCTCTGCCCACCCCAAAGAGAGAAGTCCAACCTGAAAGGTGGCCACAGCCCCTCCAAGACCCACTGACCCCAATATGGCATCGGGGCAGAGCGATATAGTTATCTGGGCACCGGTCCATACCTGGCATCAGTATAAGGACTTGTCACCTCTACAGCTCATATATAGCTGCGGGGTCAAGAGGTCAACAGACCCTAAAGACCATCAGTAATCAATACATAATAGGAATGGGTCACTGTAATAAGGGGGAGAGCCTGGATATAAGGGGTCTTATATATACTGTAATATGGGGGGGAGCCTGGATATAAGAGCTGTTATATATACTGTAATAAGGGGGGGAGCCTGGATATAAGGGGTGTTATATATACTGTAATAAGGGGGAGAGCCTGGATATAAGGGGTCTTATATATACTGTAATATGGGGGAGAGCCTGGATAGAAGGGGTGTTATATATATACTGTAATAAGGGGGAGAGCCTGGATATAAGAGCTGTTATATATACTGTAATATGGGGGAGAGCCTGGATATAAGAGCTGTTATATATACTGTAATATGGGGGAGAGCCTGGATATAAGGGGTGTTATATATATACTGTAATAAGGGGAGAGCCTGGATATAAGAGCTGTTATATATACTGTAATAAGGGGGAGAGCCTGGATATAAGGGGTCTTATATATACTGTAATATGGGGGAGAGCCTGGATATAAGAGCTGTTATATATATACTGTAATAAGGGGAGAGCCTGGATATAAGAGCTGTTATATATACTGTAATAAGGGGGAGAGCCTGGATATAAGGGGTCTTATATATACTGTAATATGGGGGAGAGCCTGGATATAAGAGCTGTTATATATACTGTAATAAGGGGGAGAGCCTGGATATAAGGGGTGTTATATATACTGTAATAAGGGGGAGCCTGGATATAAGAGCTGTTATATATACTGTAATAAGGGGGAGAGCCTGGATATAAGGGGTCTTATATATACTGTAATAAGGGGGAGCCTGGATATAAGAGCTGTTATATATATACTGTAATAAGGGGGAGAGCCTGGATATAAGAGCTGTTATATATACTGTAATATGGGGGAGAGCCTGGATATAAGAGCTGTTATATATACTGTAATAAGGGGGAGAGCCTGGATATAAGGGGTGTTATATATACTGTAATATGGGGGGGAGCCTGGATATAAGAGCTGTTATATATACTGTAATAAGGGGGAGAGCCTGGATATAAGGGGTCTTATATATACTGTAATAAGGGGAGAGCCTGGATATAAGAGCTGTTATATATACTGTAATAAGGGGGAGAGCCTGGATATAAGAGCTGTTATATATACTGTAATATGGGGGGGAGCCTGGATATAAGAGCTGTTATATATACTGTAATATGGGGGAGAGCCTGGATATAAGGGGTCTTATATATACTGTAATAAGGGGGAGAGCCTGGATATAAGAGCTGTTATATATACTGTAATAAGGGGGAGAGCCTGGATATAAGGGGTGTTATATATACTGTAATAAGGGGGAGAGTCTGGATATAAGGGGTCTTATATATACTGTAATAAGGGGGAGAGCCTGGATATAAGGGGTCTTATATATACTGTAATAAGGGGGGAGCCTGGATATAAGAGCTGTTATATATACTGTAATAAGGGGGAGAGCCTGGATATAAGGGGTGTTATATATACTGTAATAAGGGGGAGAGTCTGGATATAAGGGGTCTTATATATACTGTAATAAGGGGGAGAGCCTGGATATAAGGGGTCTTATATATACTGTAATAAGGGGGGAGCCTGGATATAAGAGCTGTTATATATATACTGTAATAAGGGGGAGAGCCTGGATATAAGGGGTCTTATATATACTGTAATAAGGGGGGAGCCTGGATATAAGAGCTGTTATATATATACTGTAATATGGGGGAGAGCCTGGATATAAGAGCTGTTATATATACTGTAATAAGGGGGAGAGCCTGGATATAAGAGCTGTTATATATACTGTAATAAGGGGGGAGCCTGGATATAAGGGGTCTTATATATACTGTAATAAGGGGGGAGCCTGGATATAAGAGCTGTTATATATACTGTAATATGGGGGAGAGCCTGGATATAAGAGCTGTTATATATACTGTAATAAGGGGGAGAGCCTGGATATAAGGGGTCTTATATATACTGTAATAAGGGGGGAGCCTGGATATAAGAGCTGTTATATATATACTTTAATATGGGGGAGAGCCTGGATATAAGAGCTGTTATATATACTGTAATAAGGGGGAGAGCCTGGATATAAGGGGTGTTATATATATACTGTAATAAGGGGGAGAGCCTGGATATAAGAGCTGTTATATATACTGTAATAAGGGGGGAGCCTGGATATAAGGGGTCTTATATATACTGTAATAAGGGGGAGAGCCTGGATATAAGGGGTGTTATATATATACTGTAATAAGGGGGAGAGCCTGGATATAAGAGCTGTTATATATACTGTAATAAGGGGGAGAGCCTGGATATAAGAGCTGTTATATATACTGTAATAAGGGGGAGAGCCTGGATATAAGGGGTGTTATATATATACTGTAATAAGGGGGAGAGCCTGGATATAAGAGCTGTTATATATACTGTAATAAGGGGGAGAGCCTGGATATAAGAGCTGTTATATATACTGTAATAAGGGGGGAGTCTGGATATAAGAGCTGTTATATATACTGTAATAAGGGGGAGAGCCTGGATATAAGGGGTGTTATATATACTGTAATATGGGGGGGAGCCTGGATATAAGAGCTGTTATATATACTGTAATAGGGGGGAGCCTGGATATAAGAGCTGTTATATATATACTGTTATATATATACCAGTCTGGGTATTAGTGCCCTATACAGTATATGATGCCAGTGATGAGAGGACCAGTCTGGGTATTGGTGCCCTATACAGTATATGATGCCAGTGATGAGAGGACCAGTCTGGGTATCGGTGCCCTATACAGTATATGATGCCAATGATGGGAGGACCAGTCTGGGTATTGGTGCCCTATACAGTATATGATGCCAATGATGGGAGGACCAGTCTGGGTATTGGTGCCCTATACAGTATATGATGCCAGTGATGAGAGGACCAGTCTGGGTATTAGTGCCCTATACAGTATATGATGCCAGTGATGAGAGGACCAGTCTGGGTATTGGTGCCCTATACAGTATATGATGCCAGTGATGAAAGGACCAGTCTGGGTATTGGTGCCCTATACAGTATATGATGCCAGTGATGAAAGGACCAGTCTGGGTATTGGTGCCCTATACAGTATATGATGCCAGTGATGGGAGGACCAGTCTGGGTATTGGTGCCCTATACAGTATATGATGCCAGTGATGAGAGGACCAGTCTGGGTATTGGTGCCCTATACAGTATATGATGCCAGTGATGAGAGGACCAGTCTGGGTATTGGTGCCCTATACAGTATATGATGCCAGTGATGAGAGGACCAGTCTGGGTATTAGTGCCCTATACAGTATATGATGCCAGTGATGAGAGGACCAGTCTGGGTATTGGTGCCCTATACAGTATATGATGCCAGTGATGAGAGGACCAGTCTGGGTATTGGTGCCCTATACAGTATATGATGCCAGTGATGGGAGGACCAGTCTGGGTATTGGTGCCATGCACTATACAGTATATGATGCCAGTGATGAGAGGACCAGTCTGGGTATTGGTGCCCTATACAGTATATGATGCCAGTGATGAAAGGACCAGTCTGGGTATTGGTGCCATGCACTATACAGTATATGATGCCAGTGATGAGAGGACCAGTCTGGGTATTGGTGCCCTATACAGTATATGATGCCAGTGATGAGAGGACCAGTCTGGGTATTGGTGCCCTATACAGTATATGATGCCAGTGATGAAAGGACCAGTCTGGGTATTGGTGCCCTATACAGTATATGATGCCAGTGATGAGAGGACCAGTCTGGGTATTGGTGCCCTATACAGTATATGATGCCAGTGATGGGAGGACCAGTCTGGGTATTGGTGCCCTATACAGTATATGATGCCAGTGATGAGAGGACCAGTCTGGGTATTGGTGCCCTATACAGTATATGATGCCAGTGATGAGAGGACCAGTCTGGGTATTGGTGCCCTATACAGTATATGATGCCAGTGATGAGAGGACCAGTCTGGGTATTAGTGCCCTATACAGTATATGATGCCAGTGATGAGAGGACCAGTCTGGGTATTGGTGCTCTATACAGTATATGATGCCAGTGATGAGAGGACCAGTCTGGGTATTGGTGCCCTATACAGTATATGATGCCAATGATGAGAGGACCAGTCTGGGTATTAGTGCCCTATACAGTATATGATGCCAGTGATGAGAGGACCAGTCTGGGTATTAGTGCCCTATACAGTATATGATGCCAATGATGGGAGGACCAGTCTGGGTATTGGTGCCCTATACAGTATGTGATGCCAGTGATGAGAGGACCAGTCTGGGTATTAGTGCCCTATACAGTATATGATGCCAGTGATGGGAGGACCGGTCTGGGTATTAGTGCCCTATACAGTATATGATGCCAGTGATGAGAGGACCAGTCTGGGTATTGGTGCCCTATACAGTATATGATGCCAGTGATGAGAGGACCAGTCTGGGTATTAGTGCCCTATACAGTATATGATGCCAGTGATGAGAGGACCAGTCTGGGTATTGGTGCCCTATACAGTATATGATGCCAGTGATGAGAGGACCAGTCTGGGTATTGGTGCCCTATACAGTATATGATGCCAATGATGGGAGGACCAGTCTGGGTATTGGTGCCCTATACAGTATATGATGCCAATGATGGGAGGACCAGTCTGGGTATTGGTGCCCTATACAGTATATGATGCCAGTGATGAGAGGACCAGTCTGGGTATTGGTGCCCTATACAGTATATGATGCCAGTGATAAGAGGACCAGTCTGGGTATTAGTGCCCTATACAGTATATGATGCCAGTGATGAAAGGACCAGTCTGGGTATTGGTGCCCTATACAGTATATGATGCCAGTGATGGGAGGACCAGTCTGGGTATTGGTGCCCTATACAGTATATGATGCCAGTGATGAGAGGACCAGTCTGGGTATTGGTGCCCTATACAGTATATGATGCCAGTGATGAGAGGACCAGTCTGGGTATTGGTGCCCTATACAGTATATGATGCCAGTGATGAGAGGACCAGTCTGGGTATTGGTGCCCTATACAGTATATGATGCCAGTGATGAGAGGACCAGTCTGGGTATTAGTGCCCTATACAGTATATGATGCCAGTGATGAGAGGACCAGTCTGGGTATTGGTGCCCTATACAGTATATGATGCCAGTGATGAGAGGACCAGTCTGGGTATTGGTGCCCTATACAGTATATGATGCCAGTGATGGGAGGACCAGTCTGGGTATTGGTGCCATGCACTATACAGTATATGATGCCAGTGATGAAAGGACCAGTCTGGGTATTGGTGCCATGCACTATACAGTATATGATGCCAGTGATGAGAGGACCAGTCTGGGTATTGGTGCCCTATACAGTATATGATGCCAGTGATGAGAGGACCAGTCTGGGTATTGGTGCCCTATACAGTATATGATGCCAGTGATGAGAGGACCAGTCTGGGTATTAGTGCCCTATACAGTATATGATGCCAGTGATGAGAGGACCAGTCTGGGTATTGGTGCCCTATACAGTATATGATGCCAGTGATGAGAGGACCAGTCTGGGTATTGGTGCCCTATACAGTATATGATGCCAATGATGAGAGGACCAGTCTGGGTATTGGTGCCCTATACAGTATATGATGCCAGTGATGAGAGGACCAGTCTGGGTATTGGTGCCCTATACAGTATATGATGCCAGTGATGGGAGGACCGGTCTGGGTATTAGTGCCCTATACAGTATATGATGCCAGTGATGAGAGGACCAGTCTGGGTATTAGTGCCCTATACAGTATATGATGCCAGTGATGAGAGGACCAGTCTGGGTATTGGTGCCCTATACAGTATATGATGCCAGTGATGAGAGGACCAGTCTGGGTATTGGTGCCCTATACAGTATATGATGCCAATGATGAGAGGACCAGTCTGAGTATTGGTGCCCTATACAGTATATGATGCCAGTGATGAGAGGACCAGTCTGGGTATTAGTGCCCTATACAGTATATGATGCCAGTGATGAGAGGACCAGTCTGGGTATTGGTGCCCTATACAGTATATGATGCCAGTGATGAGAGGACCAGTCTGGGTATTGGTGCCCTATACAGTATATGATGCCAGTGATGAGAGGACCAGTCTGGGTATTGGTGCCCTATACAGTATATGATGCCAGTGATGGGAGGACCAGTCTGGGTATTGGTGCCCTATACAGTATATGATGCCAGTGATGAAAGGACCAGTCTGGGTATTGGTGCCATGCACTATACAGTATATGATGCCAGTGATGAGAGGACCAGTCTGGGTATTGGTGCCCTATACAGTATATGATGCCAGTGATGAGAGGACCAGTCTGGGTATTAGTGCCCTATACAGTATATGATGCCAGTGATGAGAGGACCAGTCTGGGTATTGGTGCCCTATACAGTATATGATGCCAGTGATGAGAGGACCAGTCTGGGTATTGGTGCCCTATACAGTATATGATGCCAATGATGAGAGGACCAGTCTGGGTATTGGTGCCCTATACAGTATATGATGCCAGTGATGAGAGGACCAGTCTGGGTATTGGTGCCCTATACAGTATATGATGCCAGTGATGGGAGGACCGGTCTGGGTATTAGTGCCCTATACAGTATATGATGCCAGTGATGAGAGGACCAGTCTGGGTATTAGTGCCCTATACAGTATATGATGCCAGTGATGAGAGGACCAGTCTGGGTATTGGTGCCCTATACAGTATATGATGCCAGTGATGAGAGGACCAGTCTGGGTATTGGTGCCCTATACAGTATATGATGCCAATGATGAGAGGACCAGTCTGGGTATTGGTGCCCTATACAGTATATGATGCCAGTGATGAGAGGACCAGTCTGGGTATTGGTGCCCTATACAGTATATGATGCCAGTGATGAGAGGACCAGTCTGGGTATTGGTGCCCTATACAGTATATGATGCCAGTGATGAGAGGACCAGTCTGGGTATTAGTGCCCTATACAGTATATGATGCCAGTGATGAGAGGACCAGTCTGGGTATTGGTGCCCTATACAGTATATGATGCCAGTGATGAGAGGACCAGTCTGGGTATTGGTGCCCTATACAGTATATGATGCCAGTGATGAGAGGACCAGTCTGGGTATTGGTGCCCTATACAGTATATGATGCCAGTGATGGGAGGACCAGTCTGGGTATTAGTGCTCTATACAGTATATGATGCCAGTGATGGGAGGACCGGTCTGGGTATTAGTGCCCTATACAGTATATGATGCCAGTGATGGGAGGACCAGTCTGGGTATTAGTGCCCTATACAGTATATGATGCCAGTGATGGGAGGACCAGTCTGGGTATTGGTGCCCTATACAGTATATGATGCCAGTGATGAGAGGACCTGTCTGGGTATTGGTGCCAGTGATGAAAGGTCCGGTGTAGGCAGCAGTGCCCTGTCCATGATGCCGGTATCAGGAGGATGATCCCATCTTGGAGCGGGCACATCTCCCAATAAGGCAATGCCCGGTGCCAGGCTGACAATGAATGAGCCGGGCAGTGCTGGGGCCCCCTCTCCATCACTTACCGTTTGAAGTCCTTGGCCCCCATGTCTCCGTGCAAATGCCGGGCAGTGACAGGCGGAGGAGGAGACGTCCTCATGGGCAGCAGAGCCCCGGACACTGGCACCGCCGAGCGCCCGGCTCCAGGCCCCGCCCCCCGCTCAGTCCACCGCGCGCGCGTCACCGCCCCCAGCGCGACGTCACCGCCTCACGCCAATCACCCGCGCACATACCCGGCCGCCCCGTGATTGATGGCCGCGCCGGACACGCCCCCTTCCTGTGTAACCAGATCATCGCCTGAGGAGACAAGACGCGGCGGTAACGCAGGCTGCAGGATATGGAAGTGGTTTTCGGTATACAGTACAATGTTATAAATCATAAATCCTATCCAGAATTTAATGATCAAACGTTATTGTGAGGAGAACATGAAGGTCTCCAACCTGCGGCTATCCGAGACTACAACTCCCAATATGTATATTCAGATGGTGCGGTTTTTGTTGTAAATGTGTGCTGCACACATCTATCTATTATCTTATATCTATCTATACTGTATATATGTATATATATAGTAGCTATCGAACTATCTACAGTATCTATCATCTATCTATATATCCTATATCTATCTGATATCTACATATACTGTATCTAAATTAGAATTTTTAGGTTTTAATTGAATTTTTAAATTTTTTAATATTTTTCAGACCCCCTAGGGTAATTTAACCCTAGGTTGCCTGATTGATCCTACCATATACTGCCATACTACAGCCTGGCAGTATATGGGGATTTGACACATCATCTATTACAGTTTCTATTACATTATAATACACGGGTTACAAGTCTCCGATCTTTGTATGACCCGAGGCTGTCATAGTTACCGATTGCTCCCCCCATGAAGACTTCGCAGGGGGGCGGCGATCAAATCCAATATTGGCAAATCGAATCCTATCGGGACTTAAATGCCTCCTGCAGCTTGGCATTTACTAGTGATGGGCAGTCCGGCTCTTTGTAGTGAGCTGGATCATTAGGCTCCTCTCACCTGAGAAGAGCCGGCTCTTGCTATATAGTAGCCCAGCCAGTCACCCCATTCCACACCACTTAAAACCTGATTTTATCTTTGTCACAATAAGACCCCCTTCAAGGGGGTTTCCAGCTTTTATTGACAATATATCACCATGAGATTGTTAGGGGGATGATGCTGGAGACCACCACTGATCAGCTGATTCCAATTTCCTCAAGTTATTACAGTGATCAGTCCTGGAAGAACAGCTCCAACCTCTGTGTAGTGGCCAGGCTGGGCAACTGCAACTCGGCTACAATTCAGTTGGATGATGGTGTTCTTGCTGGCTTTGTTTTGTCTACATACAGTCAGAATCAGCTGAATCCAAAAGTCGGACCGTCACTAATCTGATTTCGATTACTTACCTATGTTAAGAGGTCCCTACAGTCAGACACTTACCCCTCGTCATGTACACAGGAGGCAGTGTTATAAGAGGGACTAGTTGCTGCGGTGCAGAAGCCGTACTACTGGGTCACATACAGGGAGTGGGAGCTGATATTTGTTATGTGATCGGGATCGTCATATTTGGAGGGGGTTGAGGACCCTTCTGATAAAGTGAAGTGTTTGGGGAAATTTTCTTCTAAGATTTGCATGTGTAGACTCTTCTTATGTCTTGCACAAGCAAAAAGCTTGAGGAAGTTTTCTCGTTACTTTGCATGTTCTTCCCCGAGTCAGACGAGTGCCAGGACCTGGCAGGTGCGAGACCAATCTCAAGGCATCAGCACAACGTCTCCTGAATGTGAAGTCATCGGCAGCTGCTTTATGGCTCACCTTGAGACACCGGCGATAGGAGACCTTCACAGGATACAGAAGATGTGGTGGTGGGGTCAGGGTCCTGCACGTGACCACATCCAAACTTTTTTTAAAGTTGTTTTTTTTTTGGCGTCTGTCGCTGCACATTAATCATATGCTGGTGCACTTGATGGGGATATTTCCCCCAACCCTCTGCACCCGCCGGATCTATCAGAAGGCTCTGGGCTCCTGATCAATCCCTGCGCGCAACTGAGATGCGCCAGCAAATCACTTCAGCGCCAGGTCTGACCATAGGCAGTGCACAGGCTTGGGGCAGGGAGTTGTAGTTCTTGGCCATATGCTGGGGCTGGCCCCTTTTTCAGGGCTTAAGGGCCTTGGTCACAAGAGCTTCTGCTTTTATCAGCCCTCTCCATCCTGCTAAACCGCTTAGTTCACTGCTCAGCTGTCCCCTTACATCATAGTGTGCTCACAGTGTATAATGCCCCACTTAGTGCCCCCCTCACATAGTATAAGGCCCCCTTCCTACGACATACCACTCTGGATCATGCCTTCTTCTTATGCTACATCCACAAACTGTCCTTATAATGCCCCCTTAATGTGACCCACCAACTAATAATTCCCTTCCCTTAGTGTAGTAGCCCCTTAATTATATTTCCCACTTATTTTTGTACTTGCATATAATGCCTACCCCCACTTATTATGCACCCATTTCTGTTGGCATCCGTTTGAAGGGAATTGCCATCAAAATTATGATAAACGTATGATAATGAGTCACAAAAGCTTGGGGATGGGCTGTTACCAGAGCCCCTACATGCTGTGTCTTCACAAGCTGTTACAATGTACAGGGGCACTTCCCTCCTCCCTTTGTGTGTGATTATAGGAGGCAGAGGGAGGGAGGAAGTGCTGATAGAGCAGTTTGAGCAGGAGACAGCCTGTATAAAAGACTTTGGAGTTGCAGGTCTGAGGGGCTTTATTTATTTAGCATAATTCTAAAAGTTGATTTTGGAAGGAAGGAGGCCATGGATAATTAATATAGGAAGATTACCACACTCGCGGTGCCTGAATCTATGAGTATGTGTAAATTACCCCTTTTTTTGCAGCCTCCCGACTTATAATGCTCTACCTTTCTGTCCCCTCCGCCGACTTCTGCCCCCTTTCTTTTTTACTCTGTCGCTCTATCAATTAAAACCGCTCCCTTGTTGCTTATTTACTGCCACTCTCATCATTTCCCTCTGCACTCCATCTCTAGGGGGAGACCAGGCACCACAGAGAAATCTAAAATCTCATTGGGTGAGGTGGGTCACCGGTCTTACCAATGATTGGCTGAGCAGTAATGTTGGGACACACCCAGGAAGTTGATCTAAACGGTAACAGAATATCAGGGACTCGGTATGTTCTGATTAATCATCTTGTAGGCCCCTACACGTCTATTATTTTACCAGACATCCCCTTTAAATGATCCAGCATGGATACGCAGTCACGTCAGTATATCAGTCTTCAGTACAGAAAAGCAAACAGCACATATTTGAGACAAACTTGTCCTTATCCTTAACTAAACATGTTATCAGGGTTACAGTGAGATACAATTATAATGAGTCGTCATCTCGCACTGCGCCGCTTCCTGATGTATATACCCTGCAGGCCGTGCTTCCCCGAAGGGTTAACACTGTTGTATAAGGAGTCATTGCATGCGTGTGTGTTTGTTGCTCCATCCAGCAGCAGTAACACTACATACATGTCACCCGGGGGACGCCCGTTGTTGTATAACAGTAATAATTACCGTCCCTGAGAGAGAATCGGAGCTAAAAATGGCGCATACAAGACAGACACAACACAATGTACTGCAACCTAGCGCCTAGCGGTGTAATGTACAAGACAAACAAAGGCCCGAGATACCAGAGTCATCAATACCATACCGTGATATTGGGTTATTGTTAGAATTTTCCACCGTAGTCACAGGAGAACGTCACGTCTATTAGACTGTATCCACACGTAGCGGATACGCTGCAGATTTTCCATCCGGATTTGTAGAAAGTAAATATGTGTAGTGAATGCAATTTATACTCGTTATGTTCCAAGGGTTAAATCTGCATAAAAAATCTACATGGGGTACGTGCAGATTCACTGTAGACTTGTTGCAAATTTTGGCAAGAAACAAACAAAATTTGTGTAAGAAAATGTATTCTACTTGTCGCCTACCCTTGCCCTTGTAGCGACCTATTAATAAGCTCCAGACTATGGTATTCATAGAAGAGCGGGACCCCTCAACATGGATCCAGTGTTCCCCCATTACCAAAGGCCTAACCAAAGCTTCTGGGTCACAATGCAAAATCTGTATCAAGCCCTAATCTAATGACCCCCTAAGGGACCCCTGCCCCTACCCTCTCACTTTCTTTCCAAGATCCTCCAGCATTCCCATTCTGTCAAACAAGAGCTAGGGGAATAACAATTGAGCTATGGGTATTCGCAAGATTGGGAGTGGTCTTTAAGAGATGGAGTCTACTATACAGTCAATATCGGACAAAACACAAGACCTCCCGGAAGAACCGATAGAAAATTCTAGAAACATTCCCAAATAGTATTGCCCTTCCCGAGCCTATGTCCTTGGGTAAGAAGACATGAAAACGAAAGACTCGCCCTTTATCCCATGAGTGGACATGGCAAGAGAAGGAAGCCTTGTATATGTACTCGCCACCTACGAGAAGGAATGGGACCACCCAAGTTTCAGGCCCCCCTCTCCAATGGATATAAAGGAGTTTTTTAGTAGTAATTACATTGGGGCACATTTACTTGCCCGTCCCGTTGACGCCGCCGATCCGGAATGTCCAACGAGGATTCAGAGCTGCCGCTTCCCTGCTTAGATCCGCCGGAGTTTACCTTCTTCTTCCCGGCGTATGTGCGTGCTGGTCTTAATAATAATAATAATAATAATCTTTATTTATATAGCGCCATCAAATTCCGTAGCGCTTTACAAATCGTCTTGCGACACAATTTGGTTTTTAAATTCCGCGGTTTGTCCGAATCAGTCGGGTTGTCCGGCGTCCACGCCCCCTGTTTTGTGTTGCATGCAAGCCGGCGCCAATGCGCCACAATCCGATTGCATGCGCCTAAAACCTGGGACAATTCAGTGCAAAACAGAAAAATTTGCGAAACCCGACGGAAATGCGTCCGACTGACCCTTCGCAAATGTGCCCCATTATGTTCTAATATAAATGATCCCTCATGGAAAGAGACATAACATTATGTAGCCGGGATATGTCTTCACTTCATGATTGTGCAGCTCCCACCTCTAGGAATCCCACCGATCCTAAGAATGAAGGTACGTCGTAGATTTTCAGGACATCGTAGGGGGTCTCATAACTGGATCAGCACTGTAGTCCTTTTTGTTCCGGATGGAAATCTCATTGATTGGACCGAAGACCATCGATTCATGGGCTTAATACACTGATCAAACCGAAACCCAGCGGAGACCCTGTTAGAGGAGCAACCATCAGTCGTGAGATACATGAAGATCTACGGAGAAGATGTAGCCTCCAGGTTGATGCTCCTTGTTTATAGACATCTGTAGGAGCCCACACTTTATATCTTGACATAACACAACTGTAAACATCTTGATGAAGCTTGAGACAGGTTGAGTCAGCAGCGGCGGTAACATCCTGACTACAGCAGACGGTCTCATGAGTCCCCGTAGAGCAATTATATAATGAGAGTCTGGAGGGAGACTTGTCATATGGTGATTGGCATCTCAGACGCTCTCCGGCTGTCATAACCCTGCTCTGCCTTATAATACAACTTCATTGGTAATGGACGTCATACCCCACTGATCTAATATAAAAGAGCTATCCTGAAAATAAATAAATCCTCTATTGACCATTTAACTCAATGGGATTTAAAGGGTTTTTCCAGGCTACGGATATTTATGACCTATCAGTATCATATCACTAGGATCCAACACGTGGAGCCCTTGGTTCAGCTGCTTGTACAGCAACTGGCTTTACAACCCTCCAAGGAAGCAGATGGCTCCATTCACTTTTCAGTGGCCATTCTGCGGTACTGCATCTTAACTCGTATTTACTCTAATACTGAAAACAGTTACAGTATAAGATTGTAGTCCTGTAGGATGACCATGATGATGTGAATCTGGTATCCCAACATTACGTTCCAAACGATATGGCCGTCACGTGGTCCTTTATTTTAGGGACCATCCGATACCAGCTTTACTCATCATTCTCTTGACACTTCTTACTTGCATCCATTTACCCAATCATTATATCTACTATACAGTCGAGGGTCATTTAAAGGAAATCTACCATCAAACTCCATCATGGTAAACCAGGGACCATGACTGTGTTACCTTCTTATATTTGTTATCCATGGCCTCCTTCCTTCTAAAATACACTTTTAAAATTACGTTAAAAGAGTCTGAGCAGGTACCCTAGTGCTTCTTTGCTCTTGCTTTACAGGCTGTTATACTGTCTCACCATCCCCCTTGTTTCCTCAACACTTCCCCCTTCCTCTTCCTGCTGTAATCTCAAGGCAGCAGCACATGGTTGGAAGGGGAAGCGCTGGTGATGGGGAACTTCTCCTGCACAGTGTAACAGCCTGTGGAGCGGTTCTGGTAATGTGTCCTAGAGCCCTATATTCTGGACCCTGAACAAAATAGAGTCTGTTGTGTTGGACCGTCACCCATTGGTTATGGATAACCTATATTTTCCTGGAAGAAAAAAAAAACCTTTAAGATTTTTTTTTTATAAATTCGGTATAAAAATAAGTGTTTTTTTTTTAAACATTTTTATTCCCTGTGTCATCAATATCCTCAAGGTTATCAATATCATTATCCCAGAAACCATATTTTACATTTGTATTTTATTCTGCAGATGGAGCCTGTGATCCATTGGGTCCTGGTATCACTGAGCCCAGTAGTCAGTGACCTAAATATGATGTACCTTGTGTGTTTGTCCCTTATGCTTCTCGTATTAATATCGCGTCTTGAAGAAGAAATACGAGACTAAGGCAATGAAGCATCCAGGAGTGACGGAGTAGATACAATTCCCCGAAATCCATCAGGGAAGCATACTGCCCTCATTTACTGGACAAAGGCCATTGTGTCTGCTCACTGAGCTTGATATAAAGAAGTGATGGCGGAGGGAAGTACATCGCGCCCCGCTGCCTCTGTTTCTGCGCCTTAAAGGGAAAAGTAACCAATCGTAGTTTGATGTTAGGTACTACAGAAAAAAATTTCACTTTGGAGGGACGTATAATACTTATCCTTAAAGGGAGTCTCCATTTTTTCACAATTCTATTTAGTAGCCATGTCACCCGATAATAAAAGGATAAAATACGTTTTGGGATCCCAGTGAGAAACTTGACAAGAAGTGTTATATTTTTCTGCCATGATAGGAGAAATTGAATAGGGAGCAGACCATATTACTAAAGATCAGTCTACAATCATCTACCACGCAGATAATGGAGCTTTTCGAATACAAAAAAGGATAGTTTCCGAACTCAATGGTTATAACACTGACATCAGTCTCCCAACAACGCCGACATCAGTCTCCCAACAACGTCCAACATCCCTTCATATGATTTCTACTGCATCCAGCCCATTTGGGGCCTGGGTTACTTATAGACCTCCTGCCCTTTCGAGAACAAGAGTTCATACCTCGTCTAGTCCTGCTGTATGGCGTACATCATCCCACTGATTTCTTTTGTTCCTTAACGCCCTTCCTAATCCGCAGTGTACGAACCGACTAGGTTTTGACCTATGATCCTGTGCTGACCACCCTGAACTGGTTTGTCCTACATGAAGATGTCTCTTGGGTCAATGCTATTTCCGTAGGGACCACCACCCATAGAGATAGTTGCCTTATGACCTGATCCCAGTGTAGGGGTAAAAGACTAGTGATGAGCCAATCCATTCCGGTGTCCAACTTCAGCCAAACTTTGACAGCCTGGAGTCTGTACAAGAGTCTCGGGCCAATATTCTGTGCAATCTGTAACAGGAAGTTTATCGGGGAGCGATATGGTGGGAGCATGCAGTGCCGGCGTCTTAAAACGTTCACACCCGCAATCGGTTCCGGCACCGATTGCGGGTGTTATTAGTGAGTGTTTGAAAAGGGCTCGACCCGTGAGCCCTCTTGGACCATCCATAGCTGGTTGAAAACCTGGTTCATGGGAGCTCAGGTTTTTTCAAAGCTGAAGTCCGAGTTCAGAGGACATTGCTGTTTGGATCCACTGAACCCTAGTGAAGACTAAACATCTTGGGATATAGATGTGGCCCAAAGTGAATGAGCAGCATGATGGGTCTAAACCCAACAAGACACAACTACGGTAGATTCCAGATAGACCTCAATTTGTTGCATATTCCTCAAGACAATTAACACCAATTTGAACACGAGGAGGTTATATTGTGGCACAGCGACTTCCGACCAGAAGGAAAGTACAACACACGTATGAAATAACATCCTGGAGAGGAGGAAATTGCAGCTTGCTTTGTTGCAGTCTATTAATAACCCTGGTTTTACGTCGGAATATGGTAAACAAGTTACAGGAAGTGTTTGCTTTTCTTATTGTCTTAAGTAAAGAAACCCAACCGTCGTTTTTGTTTTGCGCTGCCTAGTGAAATAAGAAAACCCCAAAACTTCCTTATGTATTATGAAATTATGGAACATCGGGCACTGACAATCCTTACTTATAAGGGAAAGACCCTTATAATAAAAAAGTGAAACCTTGAGATGTTTCGAATGCATCATAGATCATGTTTTTGGTATCACAGCTTATTGTGCAATACTAACGCTGTGCATCTTCTGTCCATAATTACACACCGGCATGATAGCATCCTTCATCAGGTTCTACCCAAAAACATTGTGCCCAGGACAGGAAATTCTGGTTCTGCAGTGATGATGTAACCTTCTACCATAGCAAGTAATGGGTCGTGTGAGGGTCGACTTGTCCAAAAGATGTGCAGTGAGTGAGTCCTTTGAGTACCCTTGGTTTAGAGGCCAAGTCACAACTGACCTTGGTGACCTCTGATACCCTACTAGGCCCACAAGAGGATTTTGGTCCACCCACAAGTCACAACTGACCTTGGTGACCTCTGATACCCTACTAGGCCCACAAGAGGATTTTGGTCACAACTGTGACCTAGGTGACCTCTAAAGCTACACCACTGGGCCCACCAGTGGATTCCTTGTCTCTCCAGTGGCCAAATCCAACACTGCTTCCAGAAATTGCTTGTAGTGGTCTCACAGATGGTCTCCAGTATTATCAATGGATTTCCACACCAGACAAGGAGACCAGAGTCCTGTAGCTACAATGGCAGGGGAAGTGGTAACATTCCTTAAAAAATACCCCTTTAATTTATTTTTTGGGATTTCTTACAGAAACGTGATATTTTAATACAATCAATTTCTAATATAAACTATTAATAGTTACAATTGGTTCTTGACTTAATTTCGAAGAAATAATACGCCTGTCTAAAGAGAGCATCCACAGTCCAAACTACCTCAAGGGTAGGCACTGTCCGCACACTGAATATCTCTATAGGACGCAGTACAAATACACCCAGAAGGCATCTAAATGCATCTAAAACTACCCACGCAGCCTTCAGGATGACATCCAACACTGAAGAAGACATTTCCAGGAGAGGGCTGCCATCGTCGGGGAGTTGTTGTAGATGTCAGCCACGTGTCAAGAGTTTAGGCCATTTTTTAGAATTTGTATGGGGGATCTGAAACCACCACACAAGATGCCTCTGTGGAGAAATGTGTAACTGCAAAGCTTGTTGCCTCCATGGAAGTAAAGCTGAGTTCAAACTAAGCCATTCCACTATCCTTAAGTGTTGTAGCTACACCAAAAACACAAGAACAACACCACCATGCTTAATGTGTCACACCAACGCTCCTCAGCATGGGGGACCTCTCTCTGTGGGAGCAGTAAGAACAGGTGACACTAAATCCTTGCTGCTCCTATAAAGTTGAATGGAAAGTGGATGTGCATATTCGTGACTCTCTTCCACTGGAAGCAGCTCGGCGGGACCACCATTCCTGACATCTGTGTGGGCTCCAGAGGTAGGACCTGCATCCACCTCTATTTATGATAGATCCTGAGGATATACATCTAGATTGGAAAGCCCCTCTAACCAGGACACCATGGGGCTTATTTACTAAGAGTCCGCAGCCGCACTTTCGTTGGATTTTCCGATGTTTTATGGATTTGTGCTGCTGTAACGGGATTGTGTCGCACCCAATCGGAGTTTGGCGCAGCTGCGCTGCTTTCAAATCGGAGGGCGTGGCCGTCGGATGATCCGACTGATTCGGACTGAGCGCGGGATTTAACTTTCAAATTGTGTCGCAAGATCAAGCACTTACATGTACCAGGAAGAAGAAAGTGAACTCTGTCGGACCTGAGCAGTGAAGCGACACATGCAGGATATCAGGCGCACAATCTTAGTGAATCGCGGCACAGTGCATTATACACGGACAACGCACTTTCAGTGAACTCCTCCAGACAGGTGAGTAAATGTGCCCCTATATAGGAATAGAAACTGAATAGAAGACTGTAATAGACTATGAAGATATTTCGGTGCCATCTAGCATTTTCCATGGATGTTTTCCATAAAATATTCCAGCATAAAGTTCAGGTGCTGTACAGTCATCTTCTTTTATGGTTGTTATGGCAACTGCCATTATTGGACGCCTCCGACTTGAGCTCAGACACCGTTACCACGGAAACTGTTTTCCGATATTTTTATTTCTCGGCTGCGTGTTACAAAACCCATATCTTGCAATCATCAGTTGTGATATATAAAAAAAATTTCCACAGATTCGATGCTATAAAAATTGTATTTTTTTTTGTTTGGATTTAGCAAAGGAAAACACAAAAAGTACATCTTTACCTTAACAGGAGGACAGGAAGGAATTAATTCTCCTCATGGAGAATAGCCCTTTCAGGCATGCGGAATCTTAATGTCCATGCGTAGTCCACTGGGAGTTCTGGGTAAGGAATATGCAAATAAGTTTTCTAGGGCAGGAAAAAGGAATTTACTACTTTCTTAAAGGAATTCTACCTTTAGAATCAAAGCATGGACACATAGGGGCTCATTTACTAAGGGCCCAGCGGATCGCAGTTTCGTTGGACTTAAAAGGGGATTTTGGCACAATTGCGCTGGCTTTCATGCTACAGAAATCGGGAGGGCGTGGCCTTTGGACGATCCGACAGATTCGGACAAACCGCAGGATTTAACTTAAAAATTGTGTTGCAAGACAATGCACTTACATGCACTGGGAAGAAAAGGGTGAACTCCGGCGGACCTGAGCAGGGAAGCGACACATGCAGGATATCGGGCGCACAATCTTCTTGAATCACGGCAGAGTTCATCCTTGTCAGACAGTCCGGATCGGGGATCGCGCAGGGACCGGGCAAGTAAATGTGCCCCATACTGTGACTGTGGTAATCTTCTTATATTTATTATTCATGCCCAGGATTGGAAAAGGAAATCACTAATACCGTAAAGGTATGACATGATTATGACTTTACCAAAAGGAACAGGCTCCCAACTATGGACAGTGCCATTTCTAAATCATTGCATCTCATCAGCACAGTGTAGGGAACCGGTTTGACTACATAAAAAGACCATAGACTAAGGTCAGAAAGGAATTCAATCTCCTTGAGGACGCGTATGGAATCTGTAGGCCCCTGAGAATTCTGGGTAAGGAATTTGCCTTTTCACTGCCTGTAAAACTTATTTGCATATTCCTTACCCCAACAGTGTTATGGGACTGAGGAATTAAGTGACAGCCGGACAGAATTACCATTCAGAAATTAAGGAAAGTAATGTCTGGACTGTAAAAGGATCTATTGTTGGTTGTTATCTGGGCATTCCTAGAAATCCTCAACAAGTCGAGTCTCAGAAGGTTCATCCATTTGCAAGTGATGCACGTTGGGAGTTGTAGTAACGGATTGCGGTCTCCTTTTGTGTATCATCTACCTGTGGTCCTCGTCCATCTCTTGCCCATTATGTGAATAGCATCATAGAAGTTCAGGATGAAGAAAGATACAGGTCCATCAAGCCCAACCCGTAAATCCCTGGAATCGCGTCACATCCCAATAACCTAGTCCCTATTACATTTACATTTTCTTTAAAAAATCCAGGCCCCTCTGAGTTTTTATGTATTTTTTTCTACCCGTTACTAAAGTAATGACTATGCAAGCCGTGAAGAAGTTGCCAACGCTTTCTGATAATTCCCAGGGACAAACATTACTAAGGAGATCTATGAATCCCGAGTTCCTGGAAATCTCGGAGAGCTGAGAACTATGCCCTTTGACAGGTCAACTCAAGCAGAATCCTCTGTACGGAGATTATTTTAAGCCTGAAGAAGTTGCCGGAGTGCAGATGAATACTCAGCCATTTAGAGACTCCGTAATGTAATTCATTGTGAATGTAATGGATATATTTATGGAGGAGGAAGCTGAGACGTACGCTCCACATAGCAGAGGACAGTCACATTTCCACTAACAGGAAGGGAGGAAGACAGAAGTGTTAGTAAACTAGATCTTTATGATGAAATTACTCTAAAATGGAAATGGAAATTGTCTTCTTTCTTCTGTTCTAAGAGACATTAGGCAATAGGCACTCAGACTCTGGCTATCCCATCGATCCACCTCCACTGACCGCTAGAATGGGCGTCCTAGATGCCCTTTTTTTAATAGAATAGTGGTTTAAGCATTGGGACCACCAGAGATAGCTGATCATGTACCTCCACAGGTCAACCGGAGGACTGATATGTAAGGGGCAGGTGGAAAACTAAGTTATTTCCAAGACCTCTACTCCCAAGACTTTTATGGTACCTCCACTCCCACCGCTCTTAATTAGAGACCTTGTGTGTGATTAAATGGTGCTCAACTACTACATATTTAAACAGGGGACATGGGACCAGTAGGGGTTCAAGAGGTAGGCCGTTCAACCATCAGACATATGTTATAAAGTATTGATAACCTCTCTAATGTTGGGCTTTTAATAAATTTTGGCATGGCAAAAGAGAAGAATGACTGGGGGACCCATGTGGTTGGAGAGTGATCTGTTTGGTTGGTGTCATTATGAGTGGGCACTGTGTGGTTGAACCCATCATGAGGGGTCCTCTGTGTTTGGTACCACCTATGGTACAATTGGGGGACACTGTGTGGTTGGAACCATTAAGAGTGGGAACTGTGTGGTTGGTATCATTATGAGGGGGCCCTCTCTGGTTGCCACTGTTGTGGGGTTCACTTTGTGTCTCACTCTTTAATACAGAAGGAAACCTGGCTGAGAGGTGGCCATGGTCACACATATGGGCAATTATGAGACTTGTAAAGGTACCATGGAAACACATTGGGGCACATTTACTTACCTGGTCCCTGCTCGATCCCGAGGTGCGTTGTCCGCCGGAATCCACATCTGCCGCGATTCATGAAGATGATATCCGACATCTGTCGCTTCCCCGCTGAGGTCCGCCGGAATTCACCTTCTTCTTCCCGGTGCATGTAAGTGCTCGGTATTGCAACACAATGTAAATGTAAAATCCTGCGCGTTGTCCGAATCCGTTGGATGATCCATCGGGCCCGCCCCCCGATTTGTGTTGCATTAAACCCAGCACCGATGCGCCAAAATCCGATAGCGTGCGCCAAAAACCCCTGTTAAATGCACCGCAACTCGGAAATCGTCAAAGAAACCCGACGAAAATGCGGTTCGCGGACTCTTATTAAATGGGGCCGAATAACATTCTTCTGTGTGATATCTGGCTGTTCTAGTGGTAGGACCCCAACCTAGGACCAGAATTTTGGAGCCATGTGTAAAGAGCATGACTGTTTGAATCAGTGGAAGATTTTCCTTTTGGAATGGAGTTGCCCTTTAAAATCACCTGCCCAACGGAGAAATGTTCAGCGTTGGAGGAGAAGGAAGAGCTTGGGAAAGCTGATACGTTTGTAATGTAGAAACGTCTGCCGGGGCTGTGAACACACATTCATTTACTGTACAGCAAACACAATGCCTGAAGTGCCGGCCGCGGGGTTGGATTTCTGAGATGTTGACGTGATTTTGTAATCGCTATTGAATTCTCGTGTTTGCTTTACTCAATGCGTTACTTTCCTATTCATGTTTATTCTGAGCGGGGGGGGGGGAGTGACTCGGCCGTGTATAGATGCTCCTCTATTCTGGGGCAGTGAAGAATCTGGTAGTTCTGGATTATTCAGATATTTTGCCAACGTATATTTATCTGTGTATTGGAAGAAGGTTTTTCATCTTTAAAGGTTATTTACAAACGGTTTAAGATACTAATGTACTAATGTCTGTGTAACTATCGCCACCCTGAGCTATCACTGACCCATGTGGACGCACAAATCCTCTGTCAATTTGGTCCCAATTTCTTCTCCCAATAAGGTCCAATGTCTCAAGGTCAAGGTCAACCATCACTTAGCACTCCTTGGAGGTCAAAAATTTAGGAGAATTTATTTAAAGGGCACCTTCCACCACGATCCTACCTAGAAAGGTAGAACGGGTGGTAGGTGGATGAATGGGACGTGAGGATAGTCCTTTTTTGGGCTAATCCTCATGTCCCGGCTATCTTTTAGAAAACTTGAATCCACTGATTTGTAAATTTTTTTAAGCGGCTACTTGGGCGTGGAGCAGCCGGACATGAGGCTACAAGTCGCGACTACTCCACGCCCCAGTAGCCTCTTTACTCCTCCTACCATTTCATCTTCGGCGCGCGGCTACGCAGGCCTGCGGCTGCATGCGCAGAACGCTGCAGTTGCCGGGTACTCGGACGAGGCCCGAAGCCGGAGCTTCGGCGCATGTGTTAACGGCAGGATTCTCGGAGGAACAAAGAGGCTACTTGGGGCATGGAGTAGCCGCGCAATGTAGCCACAGCTCTGGCTACTCCACGCCCCAGTAGCCGCTTAAGAATATTTACATATTTGAGTAATAATAGTTAGCAAAAGATACAGGGGGCATGAAGATTAGCCCTTAAAAGGACTATCCTTACGTCCTATAGATCCACCTACCACCCGATCTACCTTTATATTTAGATATGTGGTGGTAGGTTCCCTTTAATTGGCACAATTTGTCTCATAATGTCAGATATCTGAAGAAGGCAAAGCAAGATTGAATAGACAATGGATGACTGGATCTATAATCAGTCTCCGATCTCCATTGCCATCACTTAGTGAACTTACAGACACATATAGGAACTTTCCTGTAATTATATACCTATAGCTATGGAGACAAAGAATCTGGACTGTCCGCTTCTCTACAAACTGATCATATTGCACATTATACATGATGTTGCCTTCGGTTATTGTTGTCTTCAGGTTATGCTTAGTCCATGTAGTTACACCAGAAGCATTAGCATTCCTCAGCAGGTCTGTCCAGGCTACAACATGTGTCGCTCAATGACCCACATCTTCATCTATTGTTAAAACTAGTTTTCATACTTAAAGCCATTCACAAGAATTATTAAAACTTTTCCTGCAACCTAAGTATCTCATCTGATTGTATGTGTTTCTAGGGTCGTTGGGAAAACAGACAAGTTCAGAACCTCCAAAGATGTGAATAAAGCCATTTTTCCATTCCTGAGATACATATGAGGATGCATGGGTTCTCAATGGTAGAGGATAGTAAGCAGAGGTACCAAGTCTATCTTTTGATGTCTCACAAATCAACCATTGTACGACAATTCCCAGGGCCAGATTATGGGGAAGGCTCTCGGGGCATGTGCCCCAGGGCCCCCACCACTTTCCTCATAAGGTGGCCCCACCAGCAACGTCTGACACTCAGTTCACAGCCTTGAGCTGACTTTCACTGGGAGTAATGCGCAACGGTGGTGCTGCCCCACTACACATGTGCCTTCATGCTGTGACAGTGTCTCACTGGCTCTGTCAATTACATTGGGCCTGCACAGCCCATCCGCACTTTTTAGAAGCTACACTGCATACAGAGTGACACCTGACCCCTACCTCCTCTCAGTACCTAAAATTGATTGGCTAGACTAGTTTCCAGCCAAATCCTAGCCAATCTGTGTTAGGTTTACTCGGCCCGCTTCCACCCACCTACCGAATGGTATGTAAGAGGAGGAAATAGAGCTCTCAGAGAAGCAGTGGCACCAGCATGTCGGCTGGGACTAGTAGTCAGTACTACTACCACTGTGCCAGCCACTTCATAAGCTAGGCTAACACCAGTGCCACTATGTCGGCTAGGCTAACATATAACTAGGATAAAGTTTAGAATATTGATGATAATTTAGAATAGTAATGTGTACCACTGTCTGGGAGACATTCAGAAGGGACCCAGGAAATTATTAGGAGATGATCAACTTTTTATTGTCAGAAGTAGTAATAGGTCAGTATATAGCCAAGTAATAGGCTATAGAGAAATCTGCAGCTTCAAGGGTTACACTGTTCTCCTATTACTCCGTTCTTACTACATTCAGAGAAGACATTACTGGATATTACTGGAGTATAAGCACGTTTTATTGTGTACAGCTGGTGTATATACAATATTATAGAGGGCACTACCATACATAGAGCTGATGTATCTAAGCTGCTATTATATAGCTTCCACTATACATAGAGCTTATTCATCTATACTGTCTTACAGCCTTATATAGTCAGGGTGCCCCAAAACACTACAATAATGGTACCACCATTGATTTGATGACATGTCCTTTCATAGGTCATCAACATCATTCTCCTGGAAACCCCATTGAAGGACGTGAGCATGCTGAAGGTTTCCCTGTCCTATGTCTAATACTGTAGTGGATTAGCTGTTATCCGGTACACCGTATCACCTTTGCCCCTCGGGTTGTCATTATCAGAACTGCTCTTACATAATCATCCATTATCATAAGACGACAGATGTTCATGGCCATCGCATCTAATCAACTCATGTTAATGATTGGACATCCCAGCTTCATGTGTCAGGGGACGCGAGTCATAAATTGTGTCCTGACGGGTCTAGTGTTAATAATTCACGACATCCATTGAATGATGGTTGGGATTCGTCTTCATATATTAGCAGAGTCATTAGCACGGTAACCTGTAAGAACCAGAAATGAACATTCCAGCCCCCCCAAAAAAACTCGTAATAAATATTAGCAAAAGTAATTTCTTCAAAATGACTTCCAGAGAAGTAAAATAATCCAGTCCTAGCCAAAGAACGTGTCACCAAGAATCTGAGAAGTGATCATATCAAGGGTTAAACTCAAGGTACTTCTATCAAGGGTTCTCGTGAGGCGTTCTAGGTCATCTTAAATCGCTGAGCTACTTATTGCGGGTCGGGTTTGCAGCTTCCTAAGAAGACAAAGCAGTTGACCACAAGTAGTCAAGTCTTTTATGGTGGCCACACTCCCATCTCAATATCGAAATGATTGTCCTCTATTTTATATCTGATCACCTTCCCCTCGTCTTCTAAGATGACTCCTCAGTCTCATTCCCGATGACCCATGGTGACCAATAGACAATAGGTTGATATTAGCGGCTTCCTCATTTTCATGCCATGCCAATCCCACAGCCATTAACATTGGGAGTTGATCCGATATTACAGTGCCTACAAGTAGTATTCAACCCCCTGCAGATTTAGCAGGTTTGATAAGAAGCAAATAAGTTAGAGCCTTCAAACAAGAGCAGGATTTATTAACAGATGCTTAAATCTTACAAACCAAAAAGTTATGTTGCTCAGTTAAATTTTAATAAATTTTAAACATAAAAGTGTGGGTCAATTATTATTCAACCCCTAGGTTTAATATTTTGTGGAATAACCCCTGTTTGCAATTACAGCTAATAATAATCGTCTTTTATAAGACCTGATCAGGCCGGCACAGGTCTCTGGAGTTATTTTGGGCCACTCCTCCATGCAGATCTTCTCCAAGTTATTGGAGGTTATTGGGTGTCTCATGTGGACTTTAATCCTGAGCTCCTTCCACAAGTTTTCAATTGGGTTAAGGTCAGGAGACTGACTAGGCCACTGCAACACCTTGATTTTTTCCCTCTTGAACCAGGCCTTGGTTTTCTTGGCTGTGTGCTTTGGGTCGTTGTCTTGTTGGAAGATGAAATGACGACGCATCTTAAGATCCTTGATGGAGGAGCGGAGGTTCTTGGCTAAAATCTCCAAGTAGGCCGTGCTATCCATCTTCCCATGGATGCGGACCAGATGGCCAGGCCCCTTGGCTGAGAAGCATGATGCTGCCACCACCATGCTTGACTGTAGGGATGGTATTCTTGGGGTCGTATGCAGTGCCATCCAGTCTCCAAACGTCACGTGTGTGGTTGGTACCAAAAATCTCGATCTTGGTCTCATCAGACCAGAGAACCTTGAACCAGTCTGTCTCAGAGTCCTCCAAGTGATTATGAGCAAATTGTAAACGAGCCTTGACATGACGCTTTGAAAGTAAAGGTAACTTACTTGCTCGCCTGGAACGGAGACCATTGCGGTGGAGTACGTTACTTATGGTATTGACTGAAACCAATGTCCCCACTGCCATGAGATCTTCCCGGAGCTCCTTCCTTGTTGTCCTTGGGTTAGCCTTGACTCTTCGGACAAGCCTGGCCTCGGCACGGGAGGAAACTTTCAAAGGCTGTCCATAGTTCCATAAGCCTTCCACTTCCGGATGATGCTCCCAACAGTGGAGACAGGTAGGCCCAACTCCTTGGAAAGGGTTTTGTACCCCTTGCCAGCCTTGTGACCCTCCACGATCTTGTCTCTAATGGCCTTGGAAAGCTCCTTTGTCTTTCCCATGGTGACCATGTATGAGTGCTGTTCACAAGTTTGTGGAGGGTCTTAAATAGTCAGAAAAGGCTGGAAAAACAGATAATTAATCCAAACATGTGAAGCTCATTGTTCTTTGTGCCTGAACTACTTCTTATACTTTACGGGAACAAAACAGAATTCTGGTGGTTTGAGGGGTTGAATAATAATTGACCCACACTTTTATGTTTCAAATTTATTAAAATTTAACTGAGCAACATAACTTTTTGATTTGTAAGATTTATGCATCTGTTAATAAATCCTGCTCTTGTTTGAAGTTTGAAGGCTCTAACTTATTTGCTTCTTATCAAACCTGCTAAATCTACAGGGGGTTGAATACTACTTGTAGGCACTGTATCCTAGGTTGGGCAGCAAGGTGACTCAGTGGTTAGCACTACAGCCTTGCAGCGCTGGGGGGCTGCGTTCAAGTCCCAGGTTCAACATCTGCAAAGAGTTTGTATGTTCTTTCCGTGTTTGCGTGGGTTTCCTCCGGGTCCTCCGGTTTCCTCCCACACTACCACATACTGGTAGGGTGATTAGATTGTGAGCCCCATTGGGGACAGGGACCGATTTGGCAAACTCTGTGCAGCGCTGCGTAATCTGTGTGCGCTATATAAAAAAATAAAGAAATAGATTGTAGCTAAGGTAAGCATAAGGAGGGTTTCAAATTATACAGTAGCTATAAATGGGGTAAAAACATAAGAAAATGCATACTTACAGAACCTCTCCCATTCCGACGTTGTCCACCAGTCTCAACTTGACACCAAGGAACATTGGACATCAGATGTGTCCTGCAACAACTATTAAGGGTAGAGTTGCATTTCTTGTGTGTCGAGAGAGAGATCAGAAAGCAGAGAAAACCTGAGCAGGTAGGTCGGAGACCTGGGTAGCATCACTATGGCAGCAATATGGGAACTGCAAAGTGCACCATGTCCTCAGTGTATTGAGATGATAGCGAAGAGGACTTCAACCAACCTTGGTCATCTTTGTCTTGACTAATATTATGAATTATGCCCTACTGTGCCATCACCACTTGCATGTTACTATCAAATATTTTGCATTAAAACCCCTCATATAGCTGTGTTCATAGAAATATTCTAGCTTTTGGAATGTGTTGGCACAAAAATGGTCTCGAAGAGATAATGGCCATAGAGCGGTGGCTAAACGGTAGTCAGTAGGGTTGGACTGGCTCACTAGAGAAACAAAAGATCTTCTGGTGGGCCCAAGCTCTGAAACTTAAGTTTTGGACAACTTTGGAGACAACCCACTTGGAGGTGACTGAAGTAATTACTTGAGACTGGAGGATAATTTACGTAGGATAGGTCACAAGTATTATGGCTCATTAGATCCTACGTCCTCGGTGGAAATGGGTGGAAGGTGGACCATCACCATGATGAACTCTGGTTGGTCCAAAGGACCCCGTCTGAGACTGGTAGCCCAGGAGAAGGTCTGTTTGAAGGTTTCCCATTTTACATATTTTATTTTGAGAAGAAGGGACACCATTCTCGGAGGTGACATCTTGAAGAGCTTTTACTTACTTTGTCATCATCAAGAATTGGAAAACTTAACATAAAAATCGATAGATATAGAAATGTGATAAATAATCCATCAGTGACTGATGGGAGTAGGAAATGCTCTTCTGTGGACAAACATGACCGACTCGAGTAGTAATGGACGTCCAGGAAGGAGATGATTGGTGTCAGTCCGGAGACCACAATGCAGAGAGCTCTTCACATCTCCAGACGTCCATCGTGTGCTAACACTAAGGGTGCGCTCACACGTCGCGTTTGACGCATGCGTTTAAAAATGCATTGGGATAGCTGAAGTGTGATTTGCCTAATTGAACAGCTGTTAACACTTGCGTTTACAAAACGCAAATGTTAACGCATGCGGTAACATTGCGTTAACAAACGCATGAGCTAACTGCGACGTTAACACATGCGTTAACAATGCATTAACGGTTGCGTTTTGTAAACACATGTGTTAACTGTTGTTTAATTAGGCAAATCACTCTTCAGCTATTCCAATGCGTTTTTAAACGCGACGTGTGACCGCAGCCTTGCTCTCTGGATGGCTTTCACTTTCTTTTAAGATTATGCAAATGAGTTCTTCCAAATCATCATCTTATTGATGTCAATTAGTTCATAGAATATTTTATATCAATTTTTAACAAATGATTGTAACCTATGCAACAGGTCAGGGGATTCAGGATTCGGACCCTCCGTCCTAGGTGATGAATTGGTAGATTTAGACAAGAACTATATCAACATCATAACTTCCTGGACTTATACAAAATACGGGGATAATACACACAGTGATGTCACAGTACAGGAGTAATACACACAGTGATGTCACAGTACAGGGATAATACACACAGTGATGTCACAGTACAGGAGTAATACACACAGTGATGTCACAGTACAGACATAATACACACAGCGATGTCACAGTACAGAGATAATGCACACAGTGATGTCACAGTACAGGGATAATACACACAGTGATGTCACAGTACAGAGATAATACACACAGCGATGTCACAGTACAGAGATAATACACACAGTGATGTCACAGTACAGGGATAATACACACAGTGATGTCACAGTACAGGGATAATACACACAGGGATGTCACAGTACAGGGATGATACACAGTGATGTCACAGTACAGGAATAACACACACAGTGATGTCACAGTACAGGGATAATACACACAGTGATGTCACAGAACAGGGGATAATACACACAGTGATGTCACAGTACAGAGATAATACACACAGTGATGTCACAGTACAGGGATAATACACTCAGTGATGTCACAGTACAGAGATAATACACACAGTGATGTTCCAGTACAGGGATAATACACACAGTGATGTCACAGTACAGGGATAATACACATAGTGATGTCACAGTACAGAGATAATACACACAGTGATGTCACAGTACAGGGATAATACACACAGTGATGTCACAGTACAGGGATAATACACAGTGATGTCACAGTACAGAGATAATACACACAGTGATGTTCCAGTACAGGGATAATACACACAGTGATGTCACAGTACAGGGGATAATACACACAGTGATGTTCCAGTACAGGGATAATACACACAGTGATGTCACAGTACAGGGGATAATACACACAGTGATGTCACAGTACAGGGGATAATACACACAGTGATGTCACTGTACAGGGATAATACACACAGTGATGTCACTGTACAGGGATAATACACACAGTGATGTCACAGTACAGAGATAATACACACAGTGATGTCACAGTGCAGGGATAATACACGCAGCGATGTCACAGTGCAGGGATAATACACACAGCGATGTCACAGTACAGGGATAATACACACAGCGATGTCACAGTACAGAGATAATACACACAGTGATGTCACAGTACAGGAATAACACACACAGTGATGTCACAGTACAGGGATAATACACACAGTGATGTCACAGTACAGGGATAATACACACAGTGATGTCACAGTGCAGGGATAATACACACAGTGATGTCACAGTACAGGGATAATACACACAGTGATGTCACAGTACAGTGATAATACACACAGTGATGTCACAGTACAGGGATAATACACACAGTGATGTCACAGAACAGGGATAGTACACACAGTGATGTCACAGTACAGGGATAATACACACAGCAATGTCACTGTATAGAGATAATACACACAGTGATGTCACAGTACAGGGATAATACACAGTGATGTCACAGTATAGGGATAATACACACAGTGATGTCACAGCACAGGGATAATACACAGTGATGTCACTGTACAGAGATAATACACACAGTTTATTTATGCTTGGGCCAGCGCTTCCGCTGGCCACACGGGGGTGCAGGTCCGGGATATTTATTCCCTGGCACAGAACATCCCGTCCTCTTTCAGGACGGCTCCGCACCAGGAAAGATCCCGCCCGCCCTCCCCTTTTTTGTTTTTTGGTTTACTTTTGTTAATGTTGTTGGTTTTGTAAGTGTTTTGTTAATATGTTTGTTTTCTTTCATTGTTTATTATGTATTGGAAGTCACAGCTTGGTCTATGGCGGAATCCTTGACCCTCTCGGGTATGAGATCAATCACCTGACGAATCAACGAGGACATGCCCCCGCGGAGGCGGGGCCTGGCATGCGAGGTGGTAAGAGGAGGGTCTCTGGTTCCCCATTTGGACCAAGAGTTAATTTGTTTAAAATTAAAGCTGTGGCCGACCCCCCCATTTTTATCCCAATTACGAGTCTGTGTGTTTTTGTCTGCTTCCCGGGTGGAAAGTTGGGGGTACAGTGGCGTTAGTACGGCCAGTCTGCGTATTCTGATATTTCTGGCATAGTCAGTGATACAGGAGACTATTGTCAGATGATAAAACTGGAAAACATCATGAGATCATATAGAGTTTTCTTCCTGTAACCCCCCCGCCCCTCCCCCCCGGTATATACATAACCAGCGGCCACTATGTAAGTCTATGTAATCTCCTCCTATATCTGTGTAGACTTGTGCGGAGCCCATGGAGCCGGTGCGGAGTCCTACATCAGCCGTGTGTCTGTATTGACATACAAGTTGAGTCATTGGGTGTCCCTGGGGTGATGAGGCCCGCAGCGGGCGCACATGCCAGCACTACCGGGTTTACATAAGGCACGATAAGGCAGAAGACATTAGTGGAGACTTGTAGGTCAATATATCTTTATGGCTCCCGTCCAAAGGTTCTGTTTATTCTCCATTGGATACATTTACACAAGATAAGAGATCATTAGAGAGAGCGGAGAAAGGAGACGCAAATACAACATTGGGAAGTTTACATAAAACGCCATTTTTTTTTTGTCTACGTCTGGGAGATCTGTACATTATACGCGTCGTCCGCGTGTCGCAGGATGGAAACATTTTCCTTTGTTCAAAAAGTTTTTGGATAATTTTTTTTTAAAAAATTCTTCTTCCACCAGGACTGTTTGAGTGGTCGAGACTTATCATTTTTATAAGCGTTATATATTTTGGGACACATATAACTTTTTTAATACATTTTTTTCAGTGTAGAATAGACGAAAAAATTACAGAAATGCCGACGTTTCTTTTTTTAGTGAATTTTTTAGCGTAAAAAACACGACAGCTCAGGTCTTCATAGATTCAGCAACAACAACTACCATATTTTTCGGAGTATAAGGCGCACCATCAATAAATGCCTGCTAAAACATCTAGGTTCATATATAAGGCGCACCGGATTATAAGGCGCACCTGATTATAAGGATGTATGACCAGCAGGTGGCAGACCTGTGCACAGTTCAAGGCAGCTGTTGTCTGTAAGTGCGGTTCATATATAAGGTGCACTGAACTATAAGGTGCACCTTTGATTTCTGAGAAAATCAAAGGATTTTTTGTGCACCTCATAGTCCGAAAAATATGGTATTTGTCAGATTTTCTCAGTTTTTTCAAAGCGTTATAGAGAAGGAAATTTTATTTATTTTTGTTTGTTTTTGTAAAAAATTTTTTAATTTTCACAAAACATTTTTAAACTTTTTATAATGCAGTTATTCAGCCCCACAAGGAGACCTTGACATGTAATCACTGGGGGGTTTGCAGTACTTATGTAGTGCCGTGTATTGCGCTATAAGTAAAAGAATTTGGCAAACCCTTTATGCCCCTCCTCTGGCACCTCCTAATAGACATACACTGAAAGGTAGACCTTGGGGCATCCATTGGGCTCCCATCGACTATGACAGCGGTAACATGTAATAATGTCTGTGATTGCAGGCTACCGATTCACCGATTCTTGACTAGCCCCGCCCTCTTAAACTCTTGGGGACCTACATATATTTATATCCTATAGAGGTTAAAGAAGACTCACAGACCATACAGGGCAGGTGTTTGCTGTATTATACAGCAGACACCTGAGGATAATTCCCGCAATTGACAGTTGTGGCAGTTAAGCTACTATAGTTTCACATGAACAGCAGTTTCACATGGATACAGCTATATTTCTGCCAACCCGACGCTCCCCCATGACATCATCAGGGGTTGCTGATTGGTTGCTGTGACAGATGGAAGTCTCTGAGAGACTTTTTTTTCGCCATTTTACAGAACATAACATTTTTAATAAAATGTGAACAAAAAGTTGCACAGTCCCAAAGTGGTAGCACTGAAAACATCAGCTCGTCTCACAGAAAATGACACCTTACATAGCTCTGTACACTAAAGTATAAAATCGGCCCATGTCCCATGCCTCTTCTCAGCATAACTTGAGTGACATCATCTAAGGTCCTATTACATCTGCAACATCTTCCCCATGTATGTATCTGATCACATGAAATCACAGCAGCCTTCATGGACTTCAACTCCTCCCCATCCTCCATGGAGGCTGCTGTGATTTCATGTGATCAGATACATACATGGGGAAGATGTTGCAGATGTAACAGGACCTTAGATGATGTCACTCAAGTTATGCTGAGAAGAGGCATGGGACATGGGGAGGAGTAGATGGGAGTGGCCGGCCGAGCAGGACACGCCCCTTCTGATGCCAGGGAATATAAGATAAAGTTGATTTATGTGGATGTAAGGGAAACAATTTTTAGAAAAAACAAGGCATTTTCTTGACCGAAGGTTTTATATTTCTGTTGTTGTCTTTCTTATCCTCCACTTGTGAGATCTTTTCTCGTACGTCTTGTCCTATTCTCCAGCATTTCCCGTCGCTCCTGATTATTTTCCAGTTGTCTGATTCTCTAATGAGATTATAACGTTGTCCTGGGCTCGGGAGAATAGATGTAAGTGCCGCTGGCTCTGATGTGTATGACAGACGATAACATAAGGGAATAGGGAGTCATTAGGGATGGTCGTCGCTGGCTACAGACTAATTACAGCTAATCCGCGGAGCAGCCTCGTCACATGACACGCCTCCGTACAGATGGACTCATCCTTATGTATCACTGCGCGGGGGAGACCAAAGCCTATAGGAAAAGCTGACACATTCTTATCACTATCCAGGGCGAAATTTTACCAAATCATTGCGACTGTTAGCAAAATACACGGGTACGGAAGCCTGATCATTAAAAAGTAGCATAGTTATGTCTCCAACCTTATAGGGGACGACCAGTCATGATGCGAGTTGAGTCTATTGCCTCAGGCAGCACCACCTAGAGCAAGATAGAGGGGGCAGGGATGCAGTCACCTGCTATAGCAGGACATTACACCTAAAAATTGTATCTCCTATGTCAGCTTAGGTGTGAGACATTGCATGAAGGACCCACTGACTAAAAAAAAAAATAACCCCATATAATACTACTGGAGCTCGCCTCTGGTAACAGAGAGTTTACTATCACCCTGTGGATGGGTAGGAGTTATAATTGATACTTTATCCACCCATCAATGTCTACACCCAGCCTATGGCACCGACAACAGCAGCTGATTACAGCTCCATCAGCGCCATAGAGATGAATGGAGCAGCCAGCACATGCGCAATCAGTTGCTCTCTTCATCTCAGGGTACGATGTGTGTATAACGGACCCCCGACAAACAGTAAGTTAGTCCCTATCCTGTACATAGTTTGTAATTTATTTGTCACTGGAGAAGCCCTTTAACCCCTTCACGCTGATATCCATCAGGGAGCTGTTAAGGACCTATGAATAGGGCTCACGAGCTGAACATTCTTCATACAGACATGGGTTTTGCTGAATATTGCAGCAAACACTCATTGCTAACACCCGCGGTTGGTGCTAGCATGGATCAAGCAGTGACATCACCAATACCAACCACAGAAGCCACATACTCAACTGATGTCTTCATTCCAGGTGGTGGTGTCCACAGTGCAACACCGGGTTAAGCTTTGGGAATGAGGAGGCAGAAGGGGTTAATTTTATTCATTTTTTTTCTCTCTGCCTCGAGATCAGGAATTGTAAAGCAGCTACAAAGTATAATGAAGAAAAACTGTTTTCTTTATGCTGAGACTACATTCCAAGAGAAACATGTTGGTGTATTTTTCTGGAGACCTTAAATTTTCAACAGAACTTCTGGTTTCCACGCCCCAGCCACGTGCCAAGTCCATTCCAGCTCACGAGAGAACCTCATTTTAGACCGGTCAGGTACAACAAGGTCAACTAGTTCAGTTTATTCTCCATATCCCACCGGGCCTCAAGTAATTATAAGACTGGCAAGAAACCAATCTCCTTGTGTGTCCTGCTACCGAGCATTACACGGGCCAAGATGTTACGAGAACAAGACGATCAACTTTAAACTATTACAACAATGGAAAAAGATACCTTCTCCCATATTTCACTGAAAAGTGGTCTACTAAGGGGGTGGTCTTCAAGAAAATGGACAGTATGCATAATTTAAGGTGAAACCTGGAAACCTGGTCTGGATGCTGGTGAGATACCTTCTTGGAAATTGTCAAGGATTGACTGGGATAGTCTCTATTTTTCAGAGGCCAGGTCAACGGAGGCTTTTGAAAGACCACCCTTGTCAAGATCCGTGGAAGTGGATCCTCCGGACCACCGCGGACGATAACGTAAGCCGACACCTGGGACCGGAGTCCCGCTGCAAAGCCGGTTGGACTTGCTGCGGCGTGTAACCACCAGGTCGTTTCACAGGTGCGACTTTGTCCGCGGTGGCGGCCAAGGCGAAGTACAGAGTCATAAGGCAAGATCGTAGTCGTGGACAGGCAGGAGGTCGAGACAGACAGCACAGGATCAAAGTAGGGGTGGACGTAGCAAAAGGTCAGGACAGGTAGCATAGATCAGGAACGAAATTGAGGTCGCAAAGGCAGGGTTTGTGGGGAGAGGCTGGGTTGAATAGAATTCTGGGTAAGGCCAGCGCTGGCCCTTTAAAATCTTGTGAAGCCGGCGCGCGCACTAGGACAAGGTAGCTAACTTTTCACTTAGTTTGCATTCTGTCCTGCATGAGTCTGAACACAGCCTTATTTCACTCCTGACCATATTATTTGATTTCCACTACACCTTTCTGTCTCCTGTTGACTTTGCTCTGGGCTGCAGATGGTTAAACTAGTGGAGATAGACAGATGCCTCCTCTACTCATAATCCTCCTCTGCTATTCTGGTTTGTCTGGATGTCAGGGAACAGGTCCAATAACTCTCTGGACCAGGACTCTAATATCTCATAAGAGGATTGCCTGTTCATTTCCAGTGCTTGCTTTAGGTCTTCTTTGGAGCTTGCTGGCATTTCATATTTTATTGGACTTCCATATTATTCCCTCGTTTGTCTTCTGACCATCTGTCTCTGGATTCTGTACTGCATTGTCCTATTGGTTTTTACCCATATTTGTACACATTGGGGGTCATTTACTAAGGGCCCGAAACGCATTTTTCCGATGGGTTATCCGAATATTTCGACTTGCGTCGATTTTCCCTGAATCGCCCCGGGATTTTGGCGCACGCGATTGGATTGTGGCGCATCGGAAATCGGGGGCGTGGCCATAAGAAAACCCGACGCATTCAGAAAAAATGCCGCATTTTAATTTTAAAAAGTGTCGCTTGACACATGCTTACCTGCACCCAGGGTAGGACGGTGAACTTCACTGCACTCCGACGAACTTCAGCGCAGCAGCGACACCTGGTGGACACACTACCTTAGTGAATCGCTGGAAGACGCAAATCCTCCGCAGAGAACGCGCCGCTGGATCGCAAATGGACCGGGTAAGTAAATCTGCCCCCTTGTGTTTGCTTGTGCTGCTTTTTGTCTCTGTATTTTACTTTGACACAGGAAGGGAATGTCGACAAGTTGTCACTACCTTCTAGGGAAGTATAGGAATGTAGGTAAGGACAGCTAGAGAGTCTAGTTTTAGGGCTCATTGGCTCTGTCTATCCTTTCCTTTTCCATCTTATTGTCTGTTCTCTAACAGGTACAGTACAGTAAGTTTGAGCTTCAAGTAGAAATTTTGTAAAGATAACTTGCTCGCAAGGGTTCTCTATCCTAAAATTACTGATGGCCTATCCTGAGAATAGATAATCAATGTCAGGCTCCAAGGGTAGTGGACCCACTGGACCACCGTGGACGATGACGTAAGCTGACACCTGGGACTGGAATCTAGGTGGTACCCGGTACCACGCACAGCCACCGGACCGGAAACAGGAGCGGGGACAGGTAAGTCGGAACTACGGGGCACTGGAGCACACGGAGGAGCACGGGTGAGCCCGTGACCCATGTCTTGCACCTGTGACTATCAATTTATATGCAGTTATCAGCAACTAATACATAGAGAAAGTAACAGGAAGCAGACAGCGCCATTCTCACTGTAGTGGTTGAACTGTGTCACTGCAGCCTTCATTTTCTGAAATGTATTATTATTTATTTAAAAACTTTTGTTTCTGTTCAATATTTTGTGCACAAATCTTCTAGAACTTTCCATTCTCTGATTTTCTGCATTACCGATGTACGCAACCCAAATATTAAAAAGTTGGTTCGGAGACTTTTTGCAAAGTTACCATGACAGCCCGAAAAAAAAAAAAAAAAAAAAGCAAAAGAGATCAGAAAAGAAACGCAAACTCCCTTGTTTTGTAGTTTTGTTGAAACTGGGAATTTCTCATGGATGAACCCTCCTGGCATTGTGTGAATTAAGCCCGAGGACAATGCTCTCTGTATAAGCTGCCAACTTAGAGACCGAGACAAAACTAGTGTTGTGGGGCACAGCGGCCGGACAATGGCACAGAAATGCTACGTCATGTACTTTCATCGGGAGAGTCAGTCTGGCTGCACAAAGAGCCGCGTATAATTAGAGGGAATGGCGCTCTATTCAGCGGATAGCTCTGGAAGCTTTTTGTCTCCTCTAGGTCTCCATAGTAATGAATAACCTGGCACTCAGGATCAGCAATACAGTATTACATAGGAGGGACGTGCAATGTAAGGGAAACCCAACACAAAAACTTCTCAAGCCGATCATTCACCATCACTAGGTGTGGCCTGACATGTCTGAAGACCTTCCCATAGACATGCATGCTTGGGACTTAAAGGGGTTGTCCACTTTCAGCTAATAATATATATTATTTGTGTAATGAAAATGTATGTGATTATCCAATATGCTGTCTGTATCCATTCCTCACAGCATGGTGACTGAATGGGTAGCACTTCTGCCTTGCAGCGCTGGGGTCCTGGGTTCCAGTCCCACCCAGGTCAACATCTGCAAAGAGTTTGTATGTTCTCTCTGTGTTTGCGTGGGTTTCCTCCAGGTCCTCCGGTTTCCCCCCACACTCCAAAACATACTGGTAGATTGATTAGATTGTGAGCCCCAATGGGGACAGGGACCGATTTGTCAAGTTCTGTGCAGCGCTGTGTAATCTGTGTGCGCTATATAAATAAAGGGATTATTATTTTCTACATCTCTGCTTGCTGTCGTTCTATAGGAAACTTCATTGTTTACTTCTTTTGGATGGTCATGTGGTGTCACACTGCTCTGATTACTCTCTATGATATAATGAGCTGTGCACCTGTGTGACCAGAGATATAACAAGCTGGACATCTGTGTGACATCACATGACCAGGGATGTAATGAGCTGTGCACCTGTGTGACATCACATGACCAGGGATATAACGAGCAGTTCACCTGTGTGACATCACATGACCAGGGATAAACCGAGCAGTTCACCTGTGTGACATCACATGACCAGGGATATAATGAGCTGTGCACCTGTGTGACATCACATGACAAGGGATATAATGAGCTGTGCACCTGTGTGACATCACATGACTAGGGCTATAATGAGCCGCGCACCTGTGTGCCATCACATGACCCGTGATGTAATGAGCTGTGCACCTGTGTGACATCACATGACCAGGGATATACGAGTCGAGAAGCTGTGTTGCATCTCATAAACAGGGATATAACGAGCCGTTCACCTGTGTAACAACACATGACCAGGGATATAACAAGCAGTGCACCTGTGTGACATCACATGATCAGGGATATAACAAGCAGTGCACCTGTGTGACATCACATGAACAGGGATATAACAAGCAGTGCACCTGTATGACATCACATGACCAAGGATATAACGAGCCGTGCACCTGTGTCACATCACATGACCTGGAATATAATGAGCCCTGCACCTGTGTGACATCACATAACCAGGGATATAATGAGCCACATAACTGTCTGACATCACAAGACCAGGGATATAATGAGCCGTGCACCTGTGTGACATCACATGCCCCCTAATTTGTGACGCATGGAAGCCAGTGCAGCAATGCCACAGAAGGGTAGCGTGCGGTACAATCCCAGTGCACACACTTCTTAAATACCTGTGCAAGACGTTTTAGCCATGAAGAACGTGAACAGTCCGAATAAAGTGCGTCACAAAGCCCTTAGTAAATGAGCCCCATTGTGCTCTCAGGTGTCTACAGAGGAACGAGTCTATGACTTTTGTTATGACTAGTGTTTTTTTTAGGAAAAATATTATATACATTGTTTTGTGCTAAGAAGGCGGAGCATTCTTGAGGGGTAGCAAAGCTAAAGTGTACACTCTGACCAATCAGTTTCTCTAATAGGCGGAGTCTCACAAACACACTGAAGGATGGAGGCCGTAGCTGTATCATCCCTCTGACTACAATGGCATCAAAGGAAATCTACCACATGGATACAGTTCCCCTAAACCAAGCGCACTTACCTGCTGTGGGCTCTGCCTTCCGAATTAGGATCCGTTTTTCTTTTTTGCTTCTAACAGCTTAGTTTTTGAGAAAATATGTGATTTAAAATTATGCAAATGAGACCCCTCCCATCTGTCATTCTATGGGTGACCTCAGCGGGGAAGCGACACATACAGGATATCATGCGCACAAGCTACTTGAATCGTCGGGTATTCCGGATCGGGGATAGCGTGCAGGACGGATAAGTTAATGTGCCCCATTGGGCTCCATGGAGATCTGGATCACAGATGAAAGCGAGTGAAAGCCAGAGACAGCATCCAATGGTTAGAACTGACACCTGGCCTATTCTCTGCTTCACATGTAGGCTAGTATATAATACAATATCGATTTTATTAAAGGGAACCTATCACCAGATTTGACATCATTAAACCACCAGCTCCCACATGTAGGAGATGAAATGTCCTTTCTAGAATTCCCTCTTTTATATAAAATCTTATCTGTTCACCTATAAAAAATCTCCCCCAAAGTCATGTGAAATTGAGCAGAGAAGAGTCATTTTTTACCTGAGATGGGTCAAGTTTAGAAGCAGCACGGGAGGCGTCAGTTCCGCCGTGTCTATCCGCTGTTCTATAGTATCTAGAAACATCTACTGTCATAAGGATTAGATAACATCCAGCTTGTGGTTCTGTGAGCTACAGAACGGGAGGTACAAACAGTTAAAGACGTAAATATCCATTTACTGCCTATTTCTTTTACTGTCTTTATCTTTGGTTTTGTGACTGACACAACCACTTGATACCATCAGAAAGATGAAATTCCTATCTTTAGTATGACACCAAAAGTATGTTCCTAGGTGCTATAGTACTGGAGATAGGGGCGTCTGACAAACACCTGCAAAACTTGACTCATCTCAGCCAAATATGACTCTCCTCTGCTCATTTTCACATAACTTTGGAAAAAACTTTTTATATTTAAACAGATGATATATGACATAAAAGAGGGAATTCTAGAAAGGACATTTCATCTCCTACCTGAGGGTGCTGGACCTTAATTGGGTAAAATCTGGTCACAGGTCCCCTCTCAGGAGAGCCAGTGGGTCATATTGAACCTATGTCTGTCACGCCAAGATTTTAGGTTGATAGTCCCAACAGAACTCAATCATATGATAGTGCCACCATATTGATGATACCAAAAAGCCATATCTACAGATCAACAACAAATACAATCCAGTACTTTACATAGTACAACACAAGGTGCATGAGTGTGGAAAAGTTGTTTCCCATGAGAGGTCTCTTGATGTTCTGCTTGGAGGTGGTTTTCCATATTGAAAGACATCTTCTACATGGACTCTACAAGCTGGGAACCCATGTCTGGGAAGCAGGGACCACGGATGTTAAGTATGGAGGGGGATTCCCCATCGAAAGGAATCTTCTATTGGGGTCCATAACCTGGTCATGCTGAGACCTTAATTCCCTCCATGGCCATCAAATTCCAACATGTTCCAGGGGGAGGGCCTTAATCTGTGCGCCCCTATCTAATGCAGGAGGTCAGTGTTCTGCCCAATATTTATCTTGATGATGACTCAATTTTTAGATATGACTTTCCGAAAGAATCTCTAAAAATGTCGGATTTCAGTATTAGACACAACATTGATCTTGTTCTTGGAGATGACTTTACCCTAAGAAAATCTCTTATCTGGGAACCCCTAAATAGAATACATGGGCCCTGTATTGCCCCCAGTATTTGGATCACTGATGGCTTTCCATTGAAAGACATCTTCTGTTGGATCTCCAGTTTGGACCCCCACCCCCCCATTTTATAATGTAGGACTTTAGTCCTAGCTCACGGATGGCTTTACCTTGGAAAACGTCTTCCATGGGGATTCCCTAATCTAAGACCGGCCCATCTTACCAAGACTAGAGCTCAGTAGAGTTGGCTTTACCATTGAACATTGTCTTCAATGGGCATCTATTCTGAGAAACCCAACCTAGACATTTCATTGTACCCATTATTTAGCTTTCCAATTAATATTTGTCTTTCATGAGGGACTTTAATCCACAAACCCCCATCTAAAATGTAGGGTCCCAGAGGTCAGCTTGGAGATGATGATCTAATTCAAAGATGTCTTCTACTTAGGAACTCGATGTCCAACCCAATACTTAGATATGAATCTACAAGTCAGATTATTGGGACTGAAAAGACAGAAGTTACACAGAATGATCATGAATAGACTATAAATGAGCCACCACACATATAATCCAAAATTGTGGTCACGACATGAGAAGATATGGACCAACCCAAGGTTCTGAAATGGAAAACTTATTACCTCATCACGTAGTTGCTCCTTCTGAAGACGGCCATTCTTGAGATTCATCTAACGTCATCCAGATAATCTCTTCAGACCACCGTGATTTTCTTCTCTAATATATCGGTCCGGTGCTGGTAGGCCTTACCCCACGTAGCACTTTGCTGCATCACCACCAAGCGAATAGGCGACCTGTTCTCGGGCATTGTCTCCGGAGCATACTCCTTACTAGGATCCCTCCCCCGGCAGTCATACAAGATACAGGAGACCAGAAAAACCAGCAGGAGGATGACATAGCTGGCCACCAGAATGATCAAGTTCAGAGTCACCGGGTCAATTTCCAAATAAAACTCCATGACATTTCATGTTCTCCAGCTTGGACCTCGGGTTCTGGATTCCTACGGTTGTGTGGGGAGCAGGGAGAGGTGAATGGATGCTAATAGATGCACAGGATTGTGCGGTAAAAATACACTTAATCCCCCCCGCACTCATTTCTAGGCTGCATGATTAAAGCGGCTCAATTTAATAACTTAATCCTCTCCCTTTGAAGACCACGTCGGAGATGCATTTTGCGTGATTGAAGTGAAAGCGTGGTCATATCGCAAGCCGATTATTTACGGAGATTGGTGCTGCTATTCATTTTCTGATTATTGGATATTAGTGATAATAAAGTGACCTTTAAGGGAGGCGGGGGTGGAGGGTTGTCATGTGTGAATGGATCTGTATAGATGGAGACTGGGGAGATCTTATTGATCCCTACTAAAAACATCCGACTTACCGGACAATGGACGGCGCAGTATAAAGTGGTCATTAAATGGGATGGAAAGTGGAGAAAATCTTTGTATTTGTTTCTTAAAGTTAACCGAGCTATTTTCGATGAAGCTGTTTTGAGAAGACTAAGAGGAGTCCATTGGGCGTAGATGTCTAGTGGGTGGTCCTATGCAGTCTTTACCAGTGAATGAACCACTCACCTATGAGTTTACTCCTCCCAAAGCTTTATAATTTGCTTCTCTCTACACTTTAAAGTTAAAGGGAACCTGTCCTCCGTAGAGATGAGTGGATACTAACTTTCCGTTTGGGTTTGAGGTTCGGGTCTGCCCAATGCAACTAGCCATGGCTATGGTTAGTTGGTGTTTCCTTGGCCTATCACAGCCATGGCTATGGTTAGTTGGTGTTTCCTTGGCCTATCACAGCCATGGCTATGGTTAGTTGGTGTTTCCTTGACCAATCAAAGCCAAGTTTATGGTTAGTCTGTGTTTCCTTGACCAATCAAAGCCATGTTTATGGTTAGTTGGTGTTTCCTTGACGAATCACAGCCATTGAAATGGTTAGTTGGTGTTTCCTTGGCCAATCAAAGCCATGTTTATGGTTAGTTGGTGTTTCCTTGGCCAATCACAGTTATGGTTATGGTTAGTTGGTGTTTCCTTGGCCAATCACAGTTATGGTTATGGTTAGTTGGTGTTTCCTTGGCCAATCACAGTTATGGTTATGGTTAGTTGGTGTTTCCTTGGCCAATCACAGTTATGGTTATGGTTAGTTGGTGTTTCCTTGGCCAATCACAGTTATGGTTATGGTTAGTTGGTGTCTCCTTGGCCAATCACAGTTATGGTTAGTTGGTGTTTCCTTGACCAATCACAGTTATGGTTATGGTTAGTTGGTGTTTCCTTGACCAATCACAGTTATGGTTATGGTTAGTTGGTGTTTCCTTGACCAATCACAGTTATGGTTAGTTGGTGTTTCCTTGGCCAATCACGGTTATGGTTATGGTTAGTTGGTGTTCCCTTGGCCAATCACAGTTATGGTTAGTTGGTGTTTCCTTGACCAATCACAGTTATGGTTAGTTGGTGTTTCCTTGGCCAATCACGGTTATGGTTATGGTTAGTTGGTGTTCCCTTGGCCAATCACAGTTATGGTTAGTTGGTGTTTCCTTGACCAATCACAGTTATGGTTATGCTTAGTTGGTGTTTTTCTTGGCCTATCACAGTTATGGTTAAACAGGTTCTGGTAACACCCCAATGAGCACTTCTAGCTCATTACCATGAATGTAAAAATTGATTTTAGAATGAAGGAGACCATGAATAACAAATATAAGAAGATTACCACAGTCACGGTACCTGGATCTTTAGTAAGTTGATGGTATATTTTTTCTATAAATTCAGTACTGACATCGGGCCCTCCAAAACGGGCAAATTGGCTTCGCTGTACAGTGAAATGTTGAGGTCTTCAGTCGGAGATATATAGAGATCTTTGGGATCATTAAGATGAAATAAACAAAAAAAACAAAATATGCAAAATAGCTGTAAAAGTCCATGTATTCAACATTGAAAATACAAAGTGTCACTAGAAATTCATAGTAATTTGGAATTTGATATTTACCAATCGGAGGCAAAAATACAAAAAATATACAAGCATAAAAAAATAAAAAAGGTTAACAAAAGTAAGGTAAAACATAACATACAGGGTAATATCATTTGGCAATTATTTTTTTTACACCTGAAGGACTTTGTCAGTCCCTCTATAAGTATCTAATAAAAAGGGATAAATTCATAAAACATGAATCCTAGCTGTCAGATATGGAATATGAGTTCATACATTCATAATCCCATTAGTAATAACTTGTGTGTTCCTTATCGTATAACCAGTCCAGGGGATAGATGTGACATCGGAATAAATCCATCATCCATCAAGGTGCCGTGTTATACTGTGTCACACAATGGCCGCTGGTCACTATCATAGTCTGTACAGCAGGATAATATTAATAAACAGGAAACTAAGAAAATGAGCAAAAAGTAACAACATAAATATGTCATGTGACAAAAATAGACACCAGAGGAGCCAAATACCCTCTTAGAATATAGCAAAGAATACCAAAAAAAGAGCAAAAGAGGAATCAAGAGACGAGGCTCTACAAAGGATAGTGCTATAAATAATCTTTATTATATGTGAAATTAAATGTCTAACAGCAGCCTCCACTGATTAATAAAATGTCTAACAGCAGCCTTCACTCATTGATAAAAAGTCTAACAGCAGCCTCCCCACATTAATAAAATGTCTAACAGCAGCCTCCACTCATTAATAAAATGTCTAAAAGCAGCCTCAACTCATTAATAGAATGTCTCACAGCAGCCTCAACTCATTAATAAAATGTCTTACAGCAGCCTCAACTCATTAATAAAATGTCTCACAGCAGCCTCAACTCATTAATAAAATGTCTCACAGCAGCCTCAACTCATTAATAAAATGTCTAACAGCAGCCTCCCCACATTAATAAAATGTCTAACAGCAGCCTCCACTCATTAATAAAATGTCTAAAAACAGCCTCCCTACATTAATAAAATGTCTAACAGCAGCCTCAACTCATTAATAAAATGTCTCACAGCAGCCTCCACTCATTAATAAAATGTCTAACAGCAGCCTCAACTCATTAATAAAATGTCTCACAGCAGCCTCAACTCATTAATAAAATGTCTCACAGCCGCCTCAGCTCATTAATAAAATGTTTAACAGCAGCCTCCCCTCATTAATAAAATGTCTAACAGCAGCCTCAACTCATTAATAAAATGTCTCACAGCAGCCTCAACTCATTAATAAAATGTCTCACAGCAGCCTCAACTCATTAATAAAATGTCTTACAGCAGCCTCCCCACATTAATAAAATGTCTAACAGCAGCCTCCCCACATTAATAAAATGTCTAACAGCAGCCTCCACTCATTAATAAAATGTCTAAAAACAGCCTCCCTACATTAATAAAATGTCTAACAGCAGCCTCAACTCATTAATAAAATGTCTCACAGCAGCCTCCACTCATTAATAAAATGTCTAACAGCAGCCTCAACTCTTTAATAAAATGTCTCACAGCAGCCTCAACTCATTAATAAAATGTCTCACAGCCGCCTCAGCTCATTAATAAAATGTTTAACAGCAGCCTCCCCTCATTAATAAAATGTCTAACAGCAGCCTCCACTCATTAATAAAATGTCTCACAGCAGCCTCAACTCATTAATAAAATGTCTCACAGCAGCCTCAACTCATTAATAAAATGTCTCACAGCAGCCTCAACTCATTAATAAAATGTCTCACAGCAGCCTCAACTCATTAATAAAATGTCTTACAGCAGCCTCCCCACATTAATAAAATGTCTAACAGCAGCCTCCCCACATTAATAAAATGTCTAACAGCAGCCTCCACTCATTAATAAAATGTCTAAAAACAGCCTCCCTACATTAATAAAATGTCTAACAGCAGCCTCAACTCATTAATAAAATGTCTCACAGCAGCCTCAACTCATTAATAAAATGTCTCACAGCAGCCTCCACTCATTAATAAAATGTCTAACAGCAGCCTCCACTCATTAATAAAATGTCTAACAGCAGCCTTAACTCATTAATAAAATGTCTCACAGCAGCCTCAACTCATTAATAAAATGTCTCACAGCAGCCTCAACTCATTAATAAAATGTCTCACAGCAGCCTCAACTCATTAATAAAATGTCTCACAGCAGCCTCAACTCATTAATAAAATGTCTAACAGCAGCCTCCCCACATTAATAAAATGTCTAACAGCAGCCTCAACTCATTAATAAAATGTCTCACAGCAGCCTCAACTCATTAATAAAATGTCTAACAGCAGCCTCCCCACATTAATAAAATGTCTAACAGCAGCCTCCCCACATTAATAAAATGTCTAACAGCAGCCTCCCCACATTAATAAAATGTCTAACAGCAGACTCCTCTCATTAATAAAACGTCCAGAAGCCCCCATTAATAGTAAAATGTACAGGAAAGGCCCCTTATCAATAAGTGTCCATCAGCTGCCTCCCCTCATTAATAAAATGGCCAGCTGCAGCTTATCCTTATTAATAAAATGTTCAACATTCATTATTTAAATGTTAATTTAATGTTAATATAAATGGGCATAACAGAATACTGCGCTACTAAAGGGAACCTCTTGTTCGGCAAATATAAGGGACAATGTTAGAACAAATAATAGTGAGAGCCAGTCACACGCTGCTCCAGGACCCTGGATATCAGCGCCCATTGTGTGACACAGTATAACACGGCACCTTGATGGATGATGGATTTATTCCGATGTCACATCTATCCCCCGGACTGGTTATATGATAAGGAACACACAAGTTATTACTAATGGGATTATGAATGTATGAACTCATATTCCATATCTGCCATCTAGGATTCATGTTTTATAAATTGATTATTAATGTTATGAATTTATCCCTTTTTATTAGGTACATATAGAGGGACTGACATCCACCAGGTGTAAGAAGAATAATTGCCGCATGATATTACCCTGTATGTTATGTTTTATCCAATTTTTATTTACGTTTATTTTTACTTTTTATACCATCTTTTTTGCCTCCAATTGATAAATATCAAATTCCATCATTAAAATTATGAATTTCTAATAAAACCTCATATTTTCAGTGTTGGATTTATGGACTTTTATTGCTATTTTGCCTCTTTAAAATCTATTTTATTATTTTTTACTTTATTTTATTTTAATACATTTGCAAACTATAAACCCATGTTCACATTTTTTGGAGTAAAGATTGTGTCAAAAAAAAATTTTTTTTACATTTATCAATTTTTTCCCCATGTGTGTCATCCGAGCGCTTTTTAAGCACATCTAGGCAATGACTTTTTATTTCATTTATCTACCATATATAAACATTTCTTCATTTGGATGAAACTTATCTGTGTGAAGATAATTTCCCATAAATGTAGCCATGTTGTCCCTTAAAGATAGCTGTCCTTGGATACGACCGCCTCTACACTCTAGCAGTGGTGGCCACACATGTGCTATTGAGGCATACAACCACCTGGATTAAGTGATCATTACCACAGGACATCTGTGGGAAATGAAGTAGCTACTAGAGATTTCATATAAAACACATCTGACATATTAAATCACTCTATCAGCTGTGGTTGTATCCAAGAACAATGATCTTGGATACAACATGGCTACATTTGTGGGAAATTATTTTCACATAGGGACATTTTTTTAGTAATATGCAATTGGATAAATGCATGTATATGTCAGATGAATTTAATGTCTATTTGTACAGTCACTCTATCAGCTGTGGTTGTATCCAAGAACACCGATCTTGGATACAACATGGGTACATTTATGGAAACTTATTTTCACATAGGGACATTTTTTTAAGTAATATCTAACTGGATAAATTTATGTATATGTCAGATGAATTTAATGTCTCTTTGTACAATCACTCAGCTGTGATCATATCCAAGAACAACAATCTTGGATACAACATGGCTACATTTATGGGAATTTATAATTTTTTTTAGTAATATCCAATTGGATAAATGCATGTATAGGTCATATATTAATAAATTAATAAATCAATAAATTGTCAGTGCCCAGATGAGTAAACGCCATTAAGTGCTCCCCTATAGAATTTGAAGAGTGAATTTGGACCTTTTGAGTGTTATATGGCAGAATTCTGCAATGTTCTATAGGAAGAATAATAGGAAATAGATTTATATTCCAATTTCAATATCCTCATCTCATCCTAATATTTGGCAGTGACTCGGACACGTCTGGTGTGACGTTATCCCTCACTACTTCTTATCGCTGATAAAATGGGAAAAATTTACCCGAAATTCTGCAAATAATTAATCGGTCAGTACAAGTTTTAGGTTATATATGTGGGTTGTTAAAGCCACCATTTGGCGCAGGGTGCGGGTGGGGGTGTAATAGACAATAACCTTCACTTCCTTATGTTTTGGGAATGTTAAGCATCAGATGGATTTGTAATCCCGGGATAAGGCAAAGGGATTTAATGGGAATTTATCAGCTATTTCATTTTACTGTAATTAAGGTAATGGAAGGACTCGTGTTCTCCACTATTGGATGCAGATATTATGAGGATATATAGGGGAGGGTAAATACTTGGTGGTTTAGGGTAAAATAGGGGTTAATAGTTTTGGTTCTGGCACAAAATATAATCTTGGGTGTAGGAGACGGTTAATATTTTGTTCCTCGCTTGGTGTTTTGATGAATTTACTTGCACCCTAATCTTCAGCAATATATTTAGCTTTGTCCTGTCCAATAGGAAGCAGTGCTGAATCGGAAGAGGAAAGTGATTGGTCTGTCTTTTTATTATATCATATATTATTTATTCAATATAAAGAAACATTTAAAGGGGTTGTCCACTTTAAGCAAATGTCAGCAAATATATGATTGTTACAAATTAGAAAAAAATGGAGGGGGCCGGGATAGTGCGCTTGTAACCAAACAGAAAACTCCAAGGATAGTGATAAACACAATTTTATTGGTAGCAGTGATATCACTGCTACCAATAAAATTGTGTTTATCACTATCCTTGGAGTTTTCTGTTTGGTTACAAGCGCACTATCCCGGCCCCCTCCATTTTTTTCTAATTTGTAACAATTACTCTACGGTACCTCTGGCTACCGGTTTTGGAGCGCCAAAAAGTCGCTGCAGTAACCTAAGATTTAAATCTCCACACCATCAAGGATCCTTCCCACATATTGATTATTACCGCTTGTACCCAAGTGGTTACCAGGTGAGCAACCAATTTTTCTCACCTCTATCGGTACACTTGTCTCTACGTTATTACGCGAGGCGCCGTCCTCCTCCGCTGTTGTTTTTGTCTCTCTTTCTCTAGCAAATATATGACACAGGGGCATGGCTCATAATATCCCCAATAATGTGATGTCACACAGGTGCACGACTCGTTTTATATCCTTGGTCATGTGTTGTCACACAGGTGCACAGTTCGCTATATCCCTGTTCATGTGATGTCACACAGGAGCACGGCTCGTTATATTTATCTTCATGACTTGTTATAGTGCACTCTCTGGGATATAACGAGCCATGGACCTGTGTGACATCACATGACCAGGGATATGAGCTGTGCACGTGCGTGACATCACATGAGCAGGGATATAATGAGCCGTGCACCTGTGTAACATCACATGAGCAGGGATATAATGAGCCGTGCACCTGTGTGACATCACATGACCAGGGATATAATGAGCCACCCACCTGCGTGACATCACATGAGCGGGGATATAATGAGCCGTGCACCTGTGTGACATCACATGACCAGGGATATAATGAGCCATGCACCATTGTGACATCACATGACCAGGGATATAATGAGCCATGCACCATTGTGACATCACATGACCAGGGATATAACGAGCCGCGCACCTGTGTGACGTCACATGGCCCCGGATATAATGAGCTGTGCACCTGTGTGACACCACATGACCAGAGATATAACGATCCGTGCACCTGTGCGACATCACATGACCAAGGACCAATGATTATCCACAGGAAGGAAACAATGAAGCTTCCTATGGAATGACAGCAAGCAGAGATCTAGAAAAGAGAAGAAAGATACAGAAAGTATCATGGAAATTTGTATAACTTTTCATTGCACAAACAATATCAATTATTTGCTGCAATTTGCTTAACGTGGACAAACCCTTTAAGGATTCTAAAGAGGTGAGTGTGTGGCCTTTAACCCTAACCCCGCTTTAGTATGGATAGTAGTAAACCTGAAATAAACCTGACCTTAACATGGGATACAACACTTGATGGTTCCAGTATAAGGCACCTGTCTTGGTGGTTGCAGTCACAATACTAGAGATAAATTATCCAGGGACATGTTAGATTGATCAGGGTTTGGTCTCCAGCACTGAATGTAAGCTAAGTCGCAGAACCCAATGCAGCTACTAGACAGTGGACAGAGCTGTCTGTCTCCAGGGGGTGAGGGTGCAAGATTTTAATTAATTATTAATATTAATATCAGAGGATGGTAATTTAAAAGGGTTGTCCAGATGTTGAAAAACTTGGATGTTTTCTTCCAAAAACAGCGCCCCACCTGACCCTCTGGTAGCACCTGGTATTGCAACTACGTTCCATTCATCTACATGCAGCTGAGCCGCTATACTGGGACTCACCAAGGTCAGGTGTGGCGCTGTTTTGTAAGAATGCAGCCATGTTTTCCAACCATCGGACGACCCCTTTAACACCTGCAATTTTCCCAAGGTTGCTTTGCCATAACATAAAGTTGAGATTACATTATATGTGGATCCGCTGCAGATGCGATGGTCCAGTGCAGGGATCCGGTCCAATTCCTTTTCAGGAGAAATCCTTTAAAAATCCTCTTAGTCGGGAATAAGAGAAATTACAAAGAAGGGATTTGCTCCATCTGGTGCCTGATGATGATATTGCATCTGCTGAGCTTATCCTATGATTCATGATCTCACTATGCAGCTTAAAGGAACGCTCCAGTCATAGCGAATTCAATAAATAAAACACGGTGCGGGCCTGAAGGGAGGAGCAGGACTCATTGTCATTGTATTCCTAGAACCTGGAGAGTCCTGCTCCACCCTTCAGGCCTTGCACAAGGTATAAATCAATGAATTGGCTGTGACTGGAGTGTTCCTTTAAGAAGAGAACGCTCAGGACTGTGTATGTATGTGCCAGGGCCAGGAGCTGAGGGGTTTGTGTGGCGTCTACTTATTCATAGATCAAGGCACCATGACTGTGGTAATCTTCTATTTGTTATTCATGGCCTTCTTACTTCTAAAATCAATTATTAATATTATGCTAATGACCCTGAAGGACTCCTGGGGGTGCTACCAGTGCTGTAGCTTCACAAGCTGTTACACTGCCCCTCCCCTGTTCTTTCAGCACTTCCATCTCTCCCTACCTGATGTAATCTCACAAAGTGGAAGAGGGGATGTACTCCTGCACAGTGTAACAGCCTATGAAGCTTCAGCACGCAGGGGCTCTGGTAACGCGCTCCCCCCAGTGCCATTATATAGTTCAATGCCAGGAATATTAATTTATATATTTTGATAGATCGGGACTTTTGGGTTTCTTTTTTGTTTATTTCAGTTCTAAGGAAAGGGGGTGATTTGAGCTTTTAGGTTTTTATACATTTTTTTTTTTTATTTTTGTCTTTTTAATTTTTCTACTGTATTTTTTTTATACCCCCGAGGGTACTTGAACACTGGGGGGTCTGATTGAACCTAACGTATACTGCAATACTACTCTCTTGCAGTACATGGGATTTCTTTTTCTGATCTATATCAGTGTGCGGGTGGCACACTGTTATAGATGATGGTGATTGACATGACTGGGAGTCACACATAGACTCCTAGACTCTCGACTGTCACAGCAACGGATCATCGCGCCTGATGACATCACGGGGAGGGGGGGGGTGACAGTCTGGGCAAAGATTGCGGTACCCATGTGTCTCCGCTATTTAGATACCCGTTGGCTTTGCTGGGGGCATTTATATGATGATATTGGTGGGTGTCTGCTGTATTATGTAACCAGTGTGTATGGAGAGCGATGTGTCAGCATATAGAAGGTGACGTTATCTCTGCTCACTTGTCAGGAGGACTTTACCCCACCGTCTGGTCAGCGGTGAAGAGTAAAGTTCACAATTTGGCGCTTAGTCCTGATCGTCCCCCGTGTACTAGATACAGTATCACTACAGGGTCACCCTACGTATTGGGTGCTGCCATATATACAGGAGATATCAGCTGCAGAATATGATAAATACACAGAAATATCTCCCAACCTATAGAAGATAACAGGGCACGGAAAAACACAGCCTATAGCAGGTCAACGGGTTCCCAAACTTAAAGGGATGAGGTTTTATTGGCAATTTTCCTGGTAGAGGGGCACTAAGTTATAGGGGGGGGGGGGCTTTATACAGTCTAGGGGTCATTAGACTCCGTAGACAGGTCAGTCAGGGGCATATACTATTGACATGGGACATTATACAGTGTTGGGTAATCAAGGTAGGTCCTGCGCTGTGTAGTGGCCATTAGGAGGACATTATACTGTAAAGAGTGGGTCATTAAGGGAGCATTATACTGTATGGGGGTGCTAAGGGGGCATAGGGTAAGTAAAGGTTGGGGGATATGTGCTGGATTGGTGTTCTAATCACATGGAGGACATAGTATCCCCTATAGTCACATACCTCCCCCGAATCAAGAGATTGAATGGGACAGACCTGAGAGGGACAGCTCTTAAAGGGGGGTGGCATGGGGTTAGGGGGGTCCCGTCTGGGGGGACATTTTAAGTAAGGGCCTTTAGGACAGGAGGCATTATAAGTTGGGGGGGGGGAATTATTAGTAAGTGGTTACATGTTGGGGGCATTAGTTGGCCTTATAAGGGGGATCACATGACAGGAATGGCATGACAGGAAGGGGGTATTATATATTGTGGGGACCACAGGAAAGTGGGCTTTATATAGTGTGGGGGCCAGTAAGGAACAAAAGTTTTGGGTTAGGGTGTAGTTCTGGGGCTTCACACTGCATAGATACCAAATCTGGACATCAAGACCAATTCCTACACCTTATACACTCACCGGCCACTTTATTAGGTACACCTGTCCAACTGCTCGTTAACACTTCATTTCTAATCAGCCAATCACATGGCGGCAACTCAGTGCATTTAGGCATGTAGACATGGTCAAGACAATCTCCTGCAGTTCAAACCGAGCATCAGTATGGGGAAGAAAGGTGATTTGTGGCCTTTGAACGTGGCATGGTTGTTGGTGCTATAAGGGCTGGTCTGAGTATTTCAGAAACTGCTGATCTACTGGGATTTTCACACACAACCATCTCTAGGGTTTACAGAGAATGGTCCGAAAAAGAAAAAACATCCAGTGAGCGGCAGTTCTGTGGGCGGAAATGCCTTGTTGATGTCAGAGGTCAGAGGAGAATGGGCAGACTGGTTCGAGCTGATAGAAAGGCAACAGTGACTCAAATCGCCACCCGTTACAACCAAGGTAGGCAGAAGAGCATCTCTGAACGCACAGTATGTGGAACTTTGAGGCAGATGGGCTACAGCAGCAGAAGACCACACCGGGTGCCACTCCTTTCAGCTAAGAACAGGAAACTGAGGCTACAATTTGCACAAGCTCATCGAAATTGGACAGTAGAAGATCGGAAAAACGTTGCCTGGTCTGATGAGTCTCGATTTCTGCTGCGACATTCGGATGGTAGGGTCAGAATTTGGCGCAAACAACATAAAAGCATGGATCCATCCTGCCTTGTATCAGCGGGTCAGGCTGGTGGTGGTGGTGTCATGGTGTCTTTGGGCCCCTTGGTACAACGCCACAGCCTACCTGAGTATTGTTGCTGACCATGTCCATCCCTTTATGAGCACAATGTACCCTGTAACATCTGATGGCTACTTTCAGCAGGATAATGCGCCATGACATAAAGCTGGAATCATCTCAGACTGGTTTCTTGAACATGACAATGAGGTCACTGGACTCAAATGGCCTCCACAGTCACCAGATCTCAATCCAATAGAGCATCTTTGGGATGTGGTGGAACGGGAGATTCGCATCATGGATGTGCAGCCGACAAATCTGCGGCAACTGTGTGATGCCATCATGTCAATATGGACCAAAATCTCTGAGGAGCTTCCAGCACCTTGTTGTATCTATGCCACGAAGAATTGAGGCAGTTCTGAAGGCAAAAGGGGGTCCAACCCGTTACTAGCATGGTGTACCTAATAAAGTGGCCGGTGAGTGTACATGTTTTATGATCATTCTTTCCAGGGCCGGATTAAGACTGGTAGAGGCCCTTTGGGGACAAATCTAATGGGGGCCGACATGGCTTATTTCCCCCATTGTAGGGATATGTAGGGAGGTTTCCTGATGTATTGTTGCAACAGAGGACTACAATTTATCCCACTGTATGACTATACTGTGTCTGTATACTATATATACTTACACTGTGTTTATACTATATATGCGTATACTCTATGCTTATAATGTGTGTATACTATATATATATATACTTATACTGTGTGTGTATACTATATATGCTTATACTGTGTGTGTATGCTATATATATACTTATACTGTGTGTGTATACTATATATGCTTATACTGTGTGTATACTATATATATACTTATACTGTGTGTGTATACTATATATGCTTATACTGTGTGTGTATACTATATATGCTTATACTGTGTGTGTATACTATATATGTATATACTTATACTGTGTGTGTATACTATATATGCTTATACTGTGTGTGTATGCTATATATATACTTATACTGTGTGTGTATACTATATATGCTTATACTGTGTGTGTATGCTATATATATACTTATACTGTGTGTGTATACTATATATGCTTATACTGTGTGTATACTATATATATACTTATACTGTGTGTGTATACTATATATGCTTATACTGTGTGTGTATACTATATATGCTTATACTGTGTGTATACTATATATATACTTATACTGTGTGTGTATACTATATATGCTTATACTGTGTGTGTATACTATATATGCTTATACTGTGTGTGTGTATACTATATATGCTTATACTGTGTGTGTATACTATATATGCTTATACTGTGTGTATGCTATACATATATATATACTATATATATATATATATATATATATATATATATATATACATATACTGTGTGTGTATACTATATATGCTTATACTGTGTGTATACTATATATGCTTATACTGTTTGTATGCTATATATATGCTTATACTGTGTGTATACTATATATGCTTATACTGTGTGTATACTATATATGCTTATACTGTTTGTATGCTATATATATACTTATACTGTGTGTATACTATATATGCTTATACTGTGTGTATACTATATATGCTTATACTGTGTGTGTATACTATATATGCTTATACTGTGTGTATACTATATATGCTTATACTGTGTGTGTATACTATATATGCTTATACTGTGTGTATGCTATACATATATATATATACTATATATATATATATACTTATACTGTGTGTGTATACTATATATGCTTATACTGTGTGTATACTATATATGCTTATACTGTTTGTATGCTATATATATACTTATACTGTGTGTATACTATATATGCTTATAATGTGTGTATACTATATATGCTTATACTGTGTGTATACTATATATATATATACTTATACTGTGTGTGTATACTATATGTGTATACTGTGTGTGTATACTATATATGCTTATACTGTGTATACTATATATGCTTATACTGTGTGTATACTATATATGCTTATACTGTGTTTGTGTGTATACTATATATGCTTATAATGTGTGCATGTGTATACTATATATGCTTATACTGTGTGTGTATACTATATATGCTTATACTGTGTGTATACTATATATGCTTATACTGTGTGTGTATACTATATATGCTTATACTGTGTGTGTATACTATATATGCTTATACTGTGTGTATACTATATATGCTTATACTGTGTGTGTGTGTGTGCGTGTATACTATATATGCTTATACTGTGTGTGTATACTATATATGCTTATACTGTGTGTGTATACTATATATGCTTATAATGTGTGTATACTATATATGGTTATACTGTGTGTATACTATATATGGTTATACTGTGTGTGTATACTATATATGCTTATACTGTGTGTATACTATATATGCTTATACTGTGTGTGTGCGTGTATACTATATATGCTTATACTGTGTGTGTATACTATATATGCTTATGCGGTATGCTCATGCTTTGTGTATACTATATATGTGTCAGGCTTCAGGGGTAGTGGACCCACTGTACCACCGCGGACCATGACGTAAGCCGACACCTGGGAGCGGAGTCTAAGTGGCAACCGGTGTTCACCAGAGCCCGCCACAAAGCGGATTGGACTTGCTGCGGTGCGGTACCACCAGGTCAATCCACAGGTGCGACTTTGTCCGCAGTGGCAGCCAAGGCGAGGTACAGTGACGATGAGCAGAATCGTAGTCGGGGACAAACAGGAGGTCAGGATGGACAGCACGGGATCGCAGTCCAGCTTCACTTGAAGTTGACCGCACAGGGATCGCCAGAAACGAGTATCGAACTGGACCCCACAGTCCGAGACAATGTGCAGGGGAAGTCCATGAAGCCGGAAGATGTGCAGGAAGAACAGACTGGCAAGGCATGGAGCTGACGGCAGACCTGGCAGAGGAACAAAATGGGACATCTTGGAATCTTAGAAAAACGATCCGTTACCACCCAGATGACTTTATTACCAGAAGATGATGGGAGATCAGTAATAAAGTCCATAGCTATGTGAGTCTACATTCAAGTGGGTATCGGCAATGGCAAGAGCAGATCTGCAGGCTTGAGAGGTGACGACTTGTTATGGGGACAGGAAGCACAGGTACTCACACAATCTCAAATGTCCTTGACCAGATCTGGCCACCAATAATAGCGAGATATGAGTGCAACAGATCTCTGCACCCCAGGGTGTCCCCAAGTCAGTATCCTCTTCCGAAGAGCTGGTTGGACATAGGTCTTGCCAGGAGAAAGCTGCTGTAGTTCCACAGGAGCAGCAACAACTAGTCATTCTAGGGGAACGATATGACAAGGATCCGGTTCTTCTCCAACAACATCAGAGGCACAAGAGAGAGGGCATCCGCCTTTACATTTTTCTCGGCTGGACGGAATTGGATCAAGAAGTTGAACCGAGAAAAGAAGAGGTACCAGCGAGCCTGTCAGAGATTGAGACACTAAGCAGTCTGGAGATATAGGAGATTCTTGTGGTCGGTATAGATACAGACTGGATGACAAGCTTCATCCAAAAGATAGTGTCACTCCTCCAAAGCAAGTTTTATGGCCAATAGCTCTTGGTCCCTTATGGAGTTATTCCTCTCTGCGGAGGAGAAGGTCTTAGAGAAGAACCCACAAGTGAGAGTTCGGCCCTTGGGCCCTTTGTGGGTGAGCACTGCTCCAGCTCCTACTGAGGAGGCATCAACTTCCAGCTGAAAAGGCCTCTCCATATCAGGCCGTGTGAGAACTGGGGCCAAGGCAAAGGCTGATTTCAGACTACAGAAGGCTTCATCAGCTGCTGGGGGCCAGAGTCTAGGAATGGTGTTCTTCTTGGTTAGCGCCACAATGGGAGACTCAAGAGAGGAGAAGTGCAGAATAAACTGCCGGTAGTAATTGGCGAAGCCCAGGAATCTCTATATTGCTTGCAGTCCTACAGGGCGAGGCCATTGAAGAACCGCAGACAACTTAGCAGGATCCATCTATTGACCCTTGTCAGAGATGATAAAGCCAAGGAAGGTAAGACTCTTCTGGTGGAACTGGCACTTCTCGAGTGTGGCGTAAAGGCAATTGGCTCTTAAGTGAGGAATTGCCGCACGTGGTGGTGGGACTCATAGAGAACACCAGGATATTGTCGAGATAGACTATGACACAGGTGTATAGCTAGACTCTGAAAATGTCGTTGACAAACTCCTGAAAAACAGCTGGTGTGTTGCACAGTCCAATTGGCATGTCCAGGTACTCGAAGTGCATATCACGAGTATTGAAGGCGGTCTTCCACTCATTGCCTTTGCGAATTCGAATGAGGTTATACCCCCTCCCCCCCCCCCCCCCCCCCGGAGGTCTAATTTGGTGAAGACCTTGGCTGCACGTAAGCGGTCAAAGAGTTCTGTGATCAATGGGAAAGGATAGCGGTTCTTCACCGTAATCTTGTTTAGGCCACAATAATCTATGCATGGACGGAGTGACCCATCCTTTTTGGCAACAAAGGAAAACCCTTTAAAGAAGGAGAAGAGGACTGACATAGGAAACCCTTCTGTAGATTCTCTTTCACATAGGCCGACATCGCAGCGGTTTCAGGCACAGACAGTGGGTACCCCTGACCCCGTGGAGGAGATGTGCCCGGCAGCAGTTCAATCGAGCAATCGTCATGTCGGTGTAGTGGCAAACTGCTTCTCTGAAAAAACATCAGCAAAGTCCACATATGGAGAGGGGAGACCCACCAAAGGTTTGGAGGACTTCGGAAGCGAGAGGTGGAGACGGGACAAGGTAGTTCCAGACAATGTGACCGATATTCCCGGTTCAACCATCTTCCCGTCAAGCACCGGTGCGTGGCGCTGCAACCACGGAAGACCCAGAAGAACTGAAGACGTGCACCGGGTTAGCATGTAAAAGGAAAGTCTCTCCTTTTGCAAGACCCCCACTTGTAGGCATAGGGTTTTAATGTGGTACCAGATCGGGTCTTGGAGAATCTGGCCACTGACTGATGACCGGCGGCTTCTTGAAACAGACCACAAGAAGACGGCATTTAGAGACCAGGGCAGCGTCCACAAAGTTTCCTTCCGAACCGAAATCCAGTAAGGCAGAGGCTTGAAACTGATCACTCGTCCCGGGCCCCGGAGAGCCCTGCTCCTTTCTATGATCCATACAAAATGAAACAGAAGGACATCAGAGGATAACACATTTACAGGTGTAACAGAAGTTGACCACCAGGTGGCAGAGTCCCTTTACAGGACTGTGAGACTTGTCCAGAATTGAGTTTTTTGTTTTATTTTTACCAATATATTATGGTAGTGATGGTGAACCTTTTAGCGGCCGAGTGCCGAAACTGCAAGCCAAAACCCCCCTCATTTATCTCAAGGTGCCAACCAGAAATTAAAGCAGTAACTTATTGCTTCCTGTTCCTCAACAACGGTCGATCATATTGGCCTCCTGAGGACAAGATGGAAAATTTGCATCATTTTAGCTTCTTTCCAGTGTCCCTCTGTACACAGAGAATCGTGGGGCCAGCAAAAGGTTCTCCAAAGATAATTCATCCCTTCTCTCTCTTCCTACATTCCCAAGTAGCGAAGTAGGTATCACTTTAATATATCAACAAAGCCTCAGAAAAACCCATGAGTGATATCCGTTCATAAATATTTCGTTACGCCATTTTGTTAAAATTTAATATATGACTGAAAGCAGCATCTTCTAAAGTTGCTTGGAACTACAGGAAGATTCTTTGAGTCCTGTCTGGTGTGCTGGGTTGATGGTCCGGGTGCCCACAAAAAGGGCTCTGAGTGCCGCCTCTGGCACCCGTGCCATAGGTTCGCCACCACTGTATTAGGGAATATGCAAGAGACAAAACTAATAGACACATTTACATGACAATTCTCTGAATGGTATTGGAAATCAGACTGTAGATTTCTTATTTAGAAAAGTTTATAATATATTTTATATCCTTAAATGTAATATTCATTCATTAAATTAAATTAGAACTTCTTTACTCTGATTAATTATCATATTAATGCAAAAAATGAACAATATTTCTTCTTACAATCCTTATAATACCGGTTTACTTACACTGTATGGCGCCACCTGCTGCTCCAAATGTAGTGTTGTAAGGGGAAAGAGGGATGGGGGTTCAGACCACATGGGGTAATGTGTGGGTGATCCCCCCATTAACTAACAAGTTAACCCAATCAATGTTATTATTTGTATAATAAAGAGTTTTACACATTTTCCAATATGTATCAATTCCTTATGGTTGTCTAGATCTCTGCTTGCTGTCATTCTGTAGGAAGTTATACAAATTCAGGGAGCACAATCTCTCTCTCGCTCTAGTCCAAGCAGTTTCACAAAAGTTATGTGCGAGTTGTATCAAACTCCCAGCAATGTAAGGGTTACTCCGTCTGCAGACAATGCTCTTAAAGGGGATGTCTATGATCTAAGATCTGATAGTTCATCTACATCTTATTAGTGTGCTCCCAATTCCTGAAAGTTAGGCCTATTACCCACAAGCGAGTCTGATGTGATTTACTTTTTCCGCATCCTTCTGCAGTATAGAATCTAGCACTGGAATAACTGCATGGTGGGGGGGCCGGGGGGTCCGACCATCACAGTTATACAGAGAAAAACCCCTTTAAATAAAATGGAGTAGATTGTTATAGACAAATTTGTAGGAAAGTCCTAAACGAATGTTTCCACTGTATATTGGAGCACTGGAGGGATCTAGTTTTCATTTTGAATTGTACTAAACCTAGTATATAATGGGGGTCTCAGCACTGGTACCTCCCCCTGCCCCTTCGGTCCTGAGCCCCCACTCCACCTCCATGGACATTAGTGGCTGGTGACTCTTTGTAGCCTTCATGTTGTAGAAACATGAAAGAGGGGCTTCTTAGTACCCCCATTTTATCAATGGGGAAGGGGCAGAGATAAATCTAAAGTCTCTCCTGCCTGAGGCTACCTATGGACCAGCGTCCCCTCCGTCCCCTCCAGTTATAATATATCAGGTTATTATTTTAGTAAGTGGGTTCTCCATACAGTTTTTTTACACACCACTGCCAGCATCAGGTGTCAAGAGAAACTATTTTTAGGTGTCAAGTTTTATCGCAGGTGACGGCGCCTCTGATGCCGCCCCCCATCTTGTTGCAGGTGCTGCTGCCTGAGGCAAGAGGCTCCACTTGCCTCATAGATGGTGGACCCCTGAAAAAGAGCCGTTGTTAATTATGAGACTTCCAGAACTGTCATTTACTATATTGGGGGAGGTTCCCCAATCAGGGCTCCCCATTATATACCATTCATGACATAAATGGCAGCTCAGAACCTCCCCGTGATAGGGAGTATTTAGAAGCCAGACCCTCACACCAACAGCGTTTACTCCCCGGACCACCTTAATTTCAAAAGGATGAGATCTTGACTTTTCGATAACCTAGAAGAGGAAGCAGCAGATGAGAGGAGCTCCAGATGTTCTCCCTGCGGAGATCTCTCATATAGGAAGCGGATCATCTGTGAGTCCTGATTGTGCTCCGTCCCTGAAATCCACCAGAGGGCGATAGAGTCTACTAATAAGAAAATCTGTAGCCGGTGATTTTTTTTTTTTCTGCATATTTTTTCACTATTTTAAGCTACTAGAAAAAATATTAACAATCTGTTTGCTTCTGTTTGCTTCTGTTCAGATTCTGCTTCCATTTTGCAGCAGTGACACCTTTTTGCACCTTCCTGGAGGTCGGAGAGGTGTAAAATAGATATATTGGGGGTCTTCCTCCAGACACTGTTACATTCATGCAACCCCCACACCCCCATGTCTGTTCCTCTTCCTCCATGTAGTGTGTCTGGCTGTAAGATAACTGGCTTCAGCAGGAGCGCCCCCTTCAGCCCTGTCTGCGGTAGGACTTGGTTAATTTCTACCTACTTCAAGATTCTTCATCAGGTGTTTGTGATTCATTCGTATAATAACTGAGGTAAGTCAATTTTCTTTAAAGGGGACCTACCACCCCGATTCTACCTATAAAGGTCGCGACCGTGCCGCCGAAGGCCTGCGTTCTGCGGATGCACAGAACGCCGGGGACTAGGACGAGCTACGTGGAGCTGCGCGCCGAAGATGACATGGTAGGCGGAGGAACGTGGCTACTGGGGCGTGGAGTAGCCACGACTAGTAGCCTCGGGGTAGAATCGGGGTGGTAGGTTCCCTTTAATATCACCGGAAGTTAAGGGAAACCTGTCAGGAGAAATCGACCCATTAACCCACTCCCAGTTTGTTGTCAAGCATCCTACCACCTACCAGATCATGCCTCTGTCATGGCCCAGCGTTGGGTCATCATCCCAAAAAGCATCTTTAAAGTGAGATGTAATTTGGTTGTATAAAGTCACTAAGGCGGAGACTTTGAAGAGGGCCCGTCACCCACAAATTCGGCAGTGCTAAAACAAACGCAGCAGTGTTACAATGAAAGTGTTTTCGGAAACCTCCGCTAACGCTAACTAACACTGCTGCGCTGTACATTGAAGGGGGCGGGATTGTGGGCGGGATTAGGGGTGGTGACTGCCGCGTGACGCGCAGAAGTCACCACTGGCCTATGGAGTGAGCAGGATGGTCCGGGGAAGAGGCAGCGCCTCGGACCGCCCCCTCATGAATACGCCGGACAGCTCTGAGAGTAACGCCCATGATCGGTTTTGACACCTGGTGACCACATGGCTGGATCTATAGATTGGCGCCCATATAATTTGCTATGGTCTCTCCTAGGCTCTCAGTCCTATGATCCTAGATGTCTTATTACGGCCTGCCTTAGGCAGAGTGTAGTATGAGTTCTGTATGAAAGCAATAGTGGAACCATGAATTGTACTGTAACGGTTCTACATTTTAGTGTCTACTGGATATAGAGAGTTTATGTTCTTATGGTGTTTTTATAGTATTCTTAGGTGGTTTTATTTTAGTCATAAAAATCTGCTTGCTACCAGACAGATCCTACACCACTTATGGTATCGCTGCTGTTGGATTCCTGTACAGGAATAAAGAACTGGGAGTTTGGACCATCTGCCTCCACATGTGTGTCCCTGAGGTGTCCTCAGTTACCATCATGGGTCTCCTCTGTACCATCATTCGGGAACCATTACTAGCCGGGAATGCCATAGGGGGAACTTTGCAGCCATGTGGTGCCCCGTCAGCCCCAGTGGGTGTAGGAGAAGTTACTTCAGTCAGGAGGGGGCCATCGGGGACACCAACTAGGCCTCAGACCAAGACCACCCTGATCCTGAGCTATAGCTCCCTCATACCTGTTACACCTACAAGTACATGTAAATAATGGCGCCATGTTAGACAACATAAAGGAATAGATGGGGGGAGGTACCTATTTTTGTTTCCATACTGGATCATGTGATAAGAATCATGTAAGATCAGATCGGATTATATCAGGATTGTGGTTCTGGAAGCTACAGAAATAGAAATACAGGCAATTCAAGAAAAAGAAAGGAATAAGATCAGATTGTATGAGTATTGTGGTTCTGAAAGCTACATAATCGGAGAGACACAGACCATTTTATGCACCATTTTCATCTGCAGATCAGTTCCTTAACTGTTTATATCTCCAGATCTGTAGATTACAGATCCACATGATGCAATCTAAAAATTGAGATTTTTATCTTTAATATGACACCAGGACTATTGTTCTAGGTACTATAGAACTGAAGATATGGGCATCTGAATTGACACTCCCCCTGCAGTCAAACTTGACTCATCTTATTCAAATATGACTCTTCTCATCTCATTTGCATACGATTTTGGAGGCGATTCTTTATAGGTAAGTAAGTGAGATTTTACATAAAAGAGGGAATTCTAGAAAGGACATTTCATCCCCTGCCCTAGGGGGGGTGGTAGTTTAATAGGGTAAAATCTGCTGACAGGTTCCCTTTTAAAAAAAAAATCTCTTGCTAAATCTTTATTTTCTGATTGTTTCATATTTTTGTCCTCCTATTATTTAAGTCTTGTTTTACTGGTATATAAATGTTTCGGATGATTTCTGAGTTTCAGGGGATTGTGAGGAGATTTCTGTAAAATATTAATTTGGGATGGAGCCATGAGAGCGTCACGAGCCCCGGCACATGTTCCACAGCTGGGATATGGTTTCAATCAGTGATAAATATTAAGTTAGTGACTTGTGAATACGACCAGTCCATGACTCAGACACGATCCTGGATTTCCATGATTTTTTATGATCAGTTTTATGGAACTGTAAAACAAAAACCCCACATACCTGCGACTGTCATTACTCGTCATAAAACCTGATTGGAGCCATGAGGAGAGTAAAATATGTTTACTCTGCTACAGGAATAAAGAATCAAATCTGCTCATCTCATAACAGGTTCATGTAGTTTATAACCCCCATATAGTAAACACGCCACCCCCCAAGACCTCAACTAAAAAGAAAATGAAGCTTAAAGGACACCTGTCATCAGGTCTGTGTCACTTGTCCTGTCACCTCTACCTGTTGGAGCAGCTCACAAGGATCCCATCCCAGCCTTTATCTAGTTATTTTATACATTATTCATTGTAATATCATCTATTTTTTATCATGTAAATGAGGCTGGTCACATGGTCAGAGGCAGTGATGTCACCCCTGTTACCCCTCCCCTCTCCTCCCCCTGCTCATGTCTGTGTGTAATGTATAGTAAAGCATTGCTAGTGTGTGTGCTGCATCTGCTGACATGCTGCATCCTCCTAATATACAGGTGAGAGACACAGACATCAGCTACACATGAATCTGACATGTTCTGCTGTAACATGGCTGCCTGGAGCTGCTGTATCTCTCCTAAACACACACACACACATGCACACACAGGCTGCAGGGGGCGTGGCCACCAGCACCAGGAAGCACATCATTATACAGCCTCACATCATTATACAGGCTGTCAGTCATGCACTGAGGGTGTGGCTGTGCCTCCCACTCATGAATAGAGTGGACAGCTTGAATATGCTAATGCTTCATTGGACATTTCACAGGTCATTTGCATACAGCTTTAGGACCTCATTGCTTAGGTTTACAGGCATGTAGAGGGACAATGAAGGGATAGAGGCAATGCTCTCTAATGGCAGTTTATGAAAATATATTTAGTTTAGGGGGGTTATTTTGCATGACGGGTTCTCTTTAAAGGGAACCTGTCACCTGATCTTACCCAAATTAACCAGTTAAGGACCGGGCCCTTTCCCATTTTTTCATTTCCATTTTTCACTCCCCACCTTCAAAAATCTATAATTTTTTATTTTTCCACGTAAAAAGCTATGTGACGGCTTGTTTTTTGCGTAAAAAATTGCACTTCATAGTGATCACATTGAATATTCCATGCCACGTACGGGGAAGCGGGAAAAAAAATCCAAATGCAGTGAAAATGGTGAAAAAACGCATTTGCGCCGTATTCTTGTGGGCTTAGATTTTACGGCTTTCACTTCACGCCACAAATGACAGGTCTACTTTATTCTTTGGGTCAATACGATTACGAGGATACCAAATTTATATAGGTTTTAAAATGTTTTCATACATTTACAAAAATTAAAACCTCCTGTACAAATTTTTTTTAAATTTTGCCGTCTTCTTGCGCTAATAACTTTTTCATACTTCGTTGTACGGAGTTGAGGGTGGTGTCATCTTTTGCGACTTTTGATGTTGTTTTCAATTATATTATTTTTAGGACTGTGCTACCTTTTGATCACTTTTTATAGAATTTTTTATTTTTTTTTAAATGGCAAAAAAGTGCCACTTTTGACTTTGGACGCGATTTTCCGTTACGGGGTTAAACGCAGTGAAAAACTGTTATCATATTTTGATAGATCGGGCATTTTCGGACGCGGCGATACCTAATGTGTTTATGATTTTCCTGTTTATTTATATTTATATCAGTTCTAGGGAAAGGGTGGTGATTTGAATTTTTAGGTTTTTTTATTATCATTTTTTTTTTAACTTTTTATTTTTATTTTTACTATTTTTCAGATTCCCTAGGGTATTTTAACCCTAGGTTGTCTGATCAATCCTATCATATACTGCCATACTACAGTATGGCAGTATATGGGGATTTTACTCTTCATACATTACAATGTGCTGATAGCACATTGTAATGAATGGGTTAACCCGAAGTAGCTTCGGATCTTTGTGAGACCCGAGGCTACCATGGCGACGGATCGCCGCTCCCCGATGACGTCACGGGGAGTGACGATCCTCGGAAAGATGGCGACGCATGGGCAGCTTTGCCGGCCGCGATCAAAATGAAAACACCCCCGATCGGTGCCGACTTACCGGCTATGGAGAGGGCTCGGCCCGCGAGCCCTATCCATGCATCGGTCGCAAACCGTTTAAACTAATGGCTCCCTCAGGCAGGTGATGAAATGTCCTTTCTAGAATTCCATCTTTTATGTTAAATTTCACTCATTTACCTATAAAAATCTCCAAAATCATGTGAAAATGAGCAGAGAAGAGTCATATTTGCTTGAGTTGAGTCAAGTTTAGAGGATCCGGGGTAAGTGTCACTTCAGACACCCCTATCTTTGGTTATATAACGCCTAGAAACATAATATTAAAGATAAGAATCTCATCTTTCAGATTGAAGTAGGCATGTGGTTCTGGAGATAAAGACATAGGGGGAGAGTTATCATAAGTCTCTTAGAGCATAACTGTTCTAGTTGCCCATGACAGCCAATCAGAGCTCAGCTTTCATTTTCCCACAGCTGTTTATAAAATTAAATCTGAGATTTGATTGGTTTCCATGGGCAACTAGAACAGTTTTACCTCAGAAACTTGATGATAAATCTCCCCCATAGAAGGGAGATTTATTAGAAGTGTCTGAGCACAGAACTGCTCTAGTTGCTCACGGCAGCCAATCAGAGTACAGCTTTCATTTTCCCAAAGCTGTTCATAAAATGAAAGCTGAGCTGTGATTGGTTTCCAGATCAAGATCTGGAAACCAGATAGCTGTGAGCTACAGATCAAGATCTGATTCCGATCTAGTTATGTTGCTCAAAGATCTGGAAGGTAAGATTCTTATCTTTAAAGGGGTTTTTCCCACCAAACAAGCTAGGCCATAGTCTGTGGGTGCTACAGAATATAGGACAGTTTATTAGGGAATAAGGTAGAATAAAGATGCAGGTTCATCAAGTCCAAGTCTCAAGTCAAGTCCTCCTCCAGTGTGGACGCAGAAGACTCCATAAATGGGTCCATAATGGTGAAAACAAATCCTTCCCAAATCCAATATGGCGTCCAGAATAAAACCCAAGATCAATGCACCATCTCAAGGCATCTGTGGAGACTAGGAGACTTATTTAGGTTCTTAATGTACGTTATATCACGTTGGGACACCCATTAGTAATATCCACCCTAGATTGTGACTCTCTTGGCCGGTGCGCACCACTTGGACCGGTCACACTGATCAGGACTTTGACGTCTGTACTAGGACTTGTATTGGCGTCTGAAGAAACTCTCCCCTTTCCTGATGAAGGGACGTTCTGCTGTCAATAACCCATTGTCTTCACACCCTCCAATGTTATTAAAGTTGGATTCAGACATTTTGCCTCCTGTTTATCTGCCGATCTTTCTTCCCACCAAACTGATGGTGCCAGCGTGTCCCTTGACGAAAAGGGTGGGGGGTGGGTGGGGGGTACAAAGACCCATAAACAAATATTCTGACAAGGAGGATATTTACAATTACTGCTCAAACTTTCAATTTCCTTTTCAGACAATGTTCCTCAAAAAAGCACAGAAAAGCCTTAAACGTCTCGGGGAAAAAAGGATTCAATGGGAAGCTGGGCTGGAAGTCTCTTTGTTCCTTTAAAGGAATTTCAGATTTTACCTCATTAAGCCCTTTACTTAAAGATAAAAAAAATTATCTCCAAATTCATATACATATAGACTGAGAAGAGTCACTTTTAGAGCCTGAAGGGGGAACATAATTCTATAATATCAGAGACCCATATCTTGTGCTCTAAAGAACCTAGAATGTCATTGTAAAGATGTCCTTCTGTCATGTGGTTCTAATGTCATTGTAAAGATGAGAAACTCTACTTCCAAATCCCATCAGGAGACCCATATCTTGTTCTCTATAGCATCTAGAATGTCATTGTAACGATGTCATTCTGTCATGTGGTTCTAATGTCATTGTAAAGATGTCATTCTGTCATGTGGTTCTAATGTCATTGTAAAGATGAGAATCTCTACTTTCAACTCCCATCAGGAGAAAAATTGTTTCTCTGTCTGCATCTCTCATTCTTAATTATGTCTTCAACTGCATCTCTGAGGAAGGTTCATCTACCAACCAAAGTCAAAATGTTCTTCACAACTGCACATATCTCTACAAAATCATCCGGGACCTGAAGGGTTGTAAAAAGTGTTGTGTTATTAGTTCTTAGTTCAGGCTGCATGGACAACTAAGATGACCTTAATGGACATCTACCACCAGGATCAAGGACTGTAAGCCAAGCACACTGACATACTGGTGTGTGCCCCCACTTCCAGGATCTTCTCTTCTTTTAGCTTCTTAAGACCTTGTTTTTACGAAAATAATGTTTTAAGAATTATGCAAATGAACCTGAGGGGCTCCAGCTCCATGGATGTCAATGGAACCTAGAGACCCTCAAGAACAAGGGCATAAGTAGCTACAAGAAGAGCAGATCCTGCCAGAGGGGGTGCACGCCAGTATGTCAGTGTGCTGGTTGTACAATCCTTCATCCTGGTGGTAGATGTCCTTTAAACATTAATATTAGATGAGCTTCCAGATATGGGTATGGCCAGACGCCATCTAACATTCATGGGTGCCTCTCGATTCATTCCCATGGACAGATAAATGTTGGAAAGGGAGGGGTAATTGGATTTTTCCAAATTCCCAATGGTTTTGTCCTCAGCAGAGATAAGCCACCACCAGAGGACAATGACAGACTTACTGGGGGTCATTTACTAAGGGCCCGATTCGCGTTTTCCCGACGTGTTACCCGAATATTTCCGATTTGCGTGGATTTTCCATGAATTGCCCCGGGTTTTTGGCGCACGCGATCGGATTGTGGCGCATCGGCGCTGGCATGCGCGCGATGGAAATCGGGGGGCGTGGCCGAATGAAAACCCAACGGATTTGGAAAAACCGCAGCATTTAAAACTAAAAATTGGTCGCACACGCCATACTCACATGCACCAGGAAGAGATCAGTGAACTGCGACGCAACTCGGCGGACCTCGGCGCAGCAGCGACACCTGGTGGACCTTCATGAATCGCCGGAAGACCCGAACGCTCGTCCGAGAAGCCGCCGCTGGAACGCGAATGGACCGGGTAAGTAAATGTGCCCCATTGTCTATTCGGGCAAGCTTGGCCAAGCCGAAAAAAATCCTATGTATGTGTACATAGCGTGTCCTCCTAGCTTATTCATGAAATGTACATGCAGTGGGAACACTATCACTTGGAAATTCATAGATCGGATTGTATATAAGAAATAGCTCTGTTCTCCACGTCAACTCAATGTTTGGTTAAACCCAAGTTCCCCTCGATGAGACCACAGTGAGGAATACAAGGAAGAATGGGTCATTCATAGGAGTTTCCCAGACTGTTTGTCACTTTACCTCCATCCCAGTCTCCTCCACAACAATCAGAAAACCGATAAGAGCTTATCTCATCCATCAGCAGAGGCTGAAGAGACCCCTGAAACAATGGAGCCGCCTTCTAGAAGACCAAGAGAAGGAAGGAACCGGCAAACCTTCACAATGAGCCCTTCTCCAGTCATCACTTCTCAACCTCTACCACCGCAGAGAGGAGGAACTCATAGACTGCGCTCATAGCAAACCGGGGAACGTAAAAGAACATGAAGAACTGGTTGTCTAAAGGAAGAAAACCTAATAAAGATCCCCTTTTACCACCTCAACAAACCCCAAATTGTGTGATTGTGGCACCATTACTGAGCGAGTTTCAGCACCCAGTATACTAATATACTGGGAGTCAAGCAGGCAGTCCCAGATTGTGTCTCTCTGTTTTAGTAGCAGCAAGACTGTGAAAATGCATTTATTTACCAGGATTGTAGCTGGACTTAGAGCACTGGGGAATGCTACTAACACTGCAGTGTTTTTATTTTAGGTTTCCATTCAAACTGCTTCCCAAACCCTCCCCTCTGCTGTAACATCTAAGCAGAAGCTACAGCACTTATTCATAGCAGAGGGAGGGGCTAGTGCTGTGTTCAGTGAAGCAGAAGCTGCAGCTCTTATAGCAGAGGGGAGGGGCTGTGCTATGTTCAGGACTGGACCCAGTGCACCAAGTCCAGCTACCATTCTGGAATACATATGCATTATGTACAGTCCTGCTGCAAACAGACACCCACTGATCAAATAAAAGGCCACCATCCTCTTTATATATTCCACATATAAACGTTTAGGGTACATATATTCCGTTAGTACTGGATTTTTTCAGCTTTTCTCTTAACTAGAAATGTTTGATCACTGGGTGTCCCACAGTTGGTACCCTATATGATCATAGGAGCAGGAGACCCCTATCCGGTATCTATGGAACAGGTGGGATAAATTGAGTAAAGCACATGGCTATCTTCATCACTCCCTGACATTGGAGATGGAGCAATAAGGATGTGATCAATGAGGACCCCAGAGGAAGAAGCCCTCAGGATGCGTAATAAATTATAATTGTGGGAGATACAAAATATAATACAATATATATATATATATATATATATATATATATATATATATATATATATATATAAAATGTACTATGCAAAAGTTTTAGGCACAAGTGGAAACAATTCTGCAATGCTTGAAAGAAAATTAAGATAGAAGTTTAAAAACTTTTGCAGCAGGACAATGATCCCAAACACCCAACCAATGTCCTTAGGAACTATCTGTAGTATGTGTAACAAGAAAAAGTGATGCCGTTCTGCACAATGAGGGAACAGACTGTAAACAAAGACAACAGTGGGTCCTGATCCTAAATCCCCTTCCCAGCTATCCCTGCCTTCTTGCCTGGCCCACCCTTGGCAGTAGGTAGACAACTTGTAGAAGTTCATTACCTGCATCAAAGTGCAAACACAGAGACAAAGACAATTCAATACAGAAAGGAATAGTAGCTAGATACGGGTCAAAACCAAGAAGTCAATGTGGTACAAAATCACTAGGCAAACAGATAAGTAAGAATACAGGCAAAGATACAAAGATAAGAAGAATTAAGCTCAATAAAATCAATGTGTACAAAGCTCCTGGACCAGATGGGTTACTTCTTAAAGAACTCAGTTCTGTTATTGCTGTACCGCTGTCTAACATCTTCAGGGATTCCGTAATGTCTGGTGTGGTGCCAAGTGACTGGCGCAAGGCAAATGTGGTGCCAATATATAAAAAGGGCTCTAGAACTTCGCCTGGCAATTACAGGCCTGTAAGCTTAACTTCCATTGTGGGGAAAGTATTGGAAGGGTTAGTAAAAGACTACATACTGGAGTATGTGACATCAAATAGTATAATAAGTGACAGCCAGCATGGGTTTACTAAGGATAGAAGTTGTCAAACTAACCTTATCTGCTTTTATGAAGAGGTGAGCAGATGCCTGGATGGAGGAGCTGCTGTGGATATTGTGTTCTTGGACTTTGCAAAGGCATTTGACACTGTCCCTCATAGACGCCTGATGGGTAAAATTAGGGCTATTGGTTTGGCAGAAATCATTTGCAATTGGATTGAAAACTGGCTGAAGGATTGTATCCAGAGAGTTGTGGTCAATGATTCCTACTCGGAATGGTCACCAGTTATGAGTGGTGTACCCCAGGGTTCTGTGCTTGGCCCACTACTATTTAATATATTTATTAATGATATAGAGGTAGGAATTAATAGCACTGTGTCTATTTTTGCAGATGACACCAAACTGTGTAGTGTAATACAGTCTATGTAGGATGGGAGTAGTAGTACAAGCTGTGTAGTGTAATACAGTCTATGTAGGATGGGAGTAGTAGTACAAGCTGTGTAGTGTAATACAGTCTATGTAGGATGGGAGTAGTAGTACAAGCTGTGTAGTGTAATACAGTCTATGGAGGATGTTCATAGGCTGCAGGGTGACTTGGACAAACTGAATGTTTGGTCATCCACTTGGCAAATGAGGTTTAATGTGGATAAATGTAAGGTTATGCACCTGGGGGCTAATAATCCAAAGGCAAAATATTTCCTTGGGGGAGTAAATCTGGGAGAGTCCCTTGTTGAGAAGGACCTGGGGGTACTAGTAGATCATAAATTGAATAACAGCATGCAATGTCAATCAGCTGCCTCTAAAGCTAGTAGGATCATGTCATGTATCAAAAGTGGTATGGACTCTCGTGATAGGGATGTAATATTACCACTATACAAGGCACTGGTTCGGCCTCACCTGGAATATGCTGTCCAGTTCTGGGCACCGGTCCATAAAAAGGATGCCCTGGAGCTGGAGAGGGTTCAACGTAGAGCCACAAAACTGATAAGGGGTATGGAGGGTCTTAGTTATGAGGAAAGATTAAAATAACTAGATTTATTTAGTCTGGAAAAAAGACGACTACAAGGGGACATGATTAATTTATATAAATATATGAATGGTCCATACAAAAAATATGGTGGTAAGTTGTTCCAGATTAAATCAAATCAAAAGACGAGGGGGCACTGTCTCCGTTTGGAGAAAACAAGGTTTAATCACCGGAGGCGACAGGACTTTTTTACTATAAGAACTGTCAATCTGTGGAATAGCCTGCCTCAGGCGCTGGTCACGGCAGGGACAGCAGAGAGCTTCAAGAAGGGTCTAGATGCCTTTTTACACCTAAATAGCATTGATTGTTATGCTATATAGGATTGTTTCCCCTAAATCCTTTCCTCATCCAATCCCTACCCTTCCTCGGTTGAACTTGATGGACAAGTGTCTTTTTTCAACCGTATAAACTATGAAACTATAATTCAGCTCACCACTAGATTTTTTGGACATGCACAGAGAGCAAGGATGGTCCGGTTCCAGGAGAAACAAAACTATGTTTTCTACTTGGAAAGTATCCAGCACAGGACAGGGGGAACTTCTTAAAATCAGAGACTTTAATAATCAATTTTAAAAGTGATCACAGACATGACAAAAACAGAAAATAAGGGTGATGCGTTTCGGACCACACTTATGGTTACTTATGAAAAGAACATAAAGAACTGGTGGTCAAAAGGATAAAAAACAGATCATAGAGACCCTTTTACCACCTCCACAAACTCCAAATTGTGTGATTGTTGCACAGTTAGAATTTTTTTGCCACCATTTACAAACAAGTTTTAGTACCTAGTATACTAAGAAGGCTCTCAAGTAGGCAGTCCTAAACTGTGTGCTCGAAGACCGTCTCTGTGTGTTGTTATTAGCATCAGGACTGTGGAAAATAAACTTATTTACCAGTTTACCATTGTAGCTGGACTCAAACCACTTGGGCAGTTACCTAACACTGCAGTGTTTTTTAAGGTTTGCATCCAAACTGCTGCGCTGTGTTCAGTGAAGCAGAAGCTACAGCACTTACTCATAGCAGAGGGAAGGGCTGCGCTGTGTTCAGTGAAGCAGAAGCTACAGCACTTCCTACAGCAGAGGGAAGGGCTGCGCTGTGTTCAGTGAAGCAGAAGCTACAGCACTTACTCATAGCAGAGGGAAGGGCTGCGCTGTGTTCAGTGAAGCAGAAGCTACAGCACTTCCTACAGCAGAGGGAAGGGCTGCGCTGTGTTCAGTGAAGCAGAAGCTACAGCACTTACTCATAGCAGAGGGAAGGGCTGCGCTGTATTCAGTGAAGCAGAAGCTACAGCACTTACTCATAGCAGAGGGAAGGGTTGCGCTGTATTCAGTGAAGCAGAAGCTACAGCACTTACTCATAGCAGAGGGAAGGGCTGTGTTGTGTTCAGTAAAGCAGAAGCTGCATGTCTCTAAAATGGATTATTAAAGTCTCTGATTTTAATAAGTTTGCCCTGGCCTGTGCTGGATACATCGTTTAAAGGGTCAAAGACCTACCCCAGGTAGGCCGGGCCTTTATTGGGGCGTCGGAGGAAGCTCTTTCGGTCGAATTAATTGATGCTGAACTAGATAGGGCCTTTCTATTTTCACACAAGATGCCGCTTCCCTGTAGCGCCCAGGAAGAGAACTATAAAATATTGTCCAGGTGGTACAGATGCCCCCCTCAACTCCACAGAATTTTCCCTGAAGTTTCAGACATGTGTTGGCGATGTGGTGCGGAGGTGGGTACTCTACTTCATATTTAGTGGAGCTGTTCTGCGCTCCAACCCTTCTGGAGTAAGGTTTTTGACACTTACCATCAGGTTATTGGAGAGGGGGTCACTCCATCCCCCCAACTGGCTCTTTTGGCGATCTTACCTGGTTCTCCTACTTCTATAGAGAGAGGCCTTCTTCGTCACTTTTTGGCCACAGCTCGTATGGTAATCCCAAGACATTGGAAGAGTCCTCAACCTCCTATGGTGGTCGGGTGGCTTCAGGTACTTGCATGTATCCATAGAATGGAGGAGTTTATGGTCAATGATTCTGCAGACCCGGGTAAGATGAGTTCCGGTCATAAATAGTGTGCACCATTGCCCTTCCAGTCCACAACAACTTAGTCTTAAGTGCTCCCCATCCCCCTCATGTGTCCCCCCCCCCCTGTTTCCTTCTCGTTTTGTTTATTTCTTAGTTAATTATCCATACGCTGCAACAGTTACTCTTTTTGAGATAGCCTCTTGGGGTTTCTTAATCAGTGTTTTATCCTGTGATCTCTTTCCCCAATATTCAATGAACCTGTGGTCTATGATGTACCTGATCCAACGTGATCAGTCATATACTGCCATCACCTACTTGTACTTCTCCTTCTTGTGTTTACCCCAATAAATATTGATTATACATAAAGGGTTAAAGATACCAGAATGGCAGAATACACCACAACTTACTAAGTACAAGACTATCGCAGGCAAACAGTACCGATCCACAAGCACCCATATGAGAATCCAAGTTCTGGTCCGTTGATTGGATCAGAATGGCAAAGGTAGTGGAGAGAGATTGGGGCATATTTACTTACTTGGTCTGTCGGTGCGTTGTCCAACGAGGATTCGGGTCTGCCGCGATTCACTGAGGTCGTGCGCCCGATATCCTGCATGTGTCGCTTCCCCGCTGAGGTCCGCCGGAGTTCACCTTCTTCTTCCTGGTGCATGTAAGTGCTGGATCTTGCGACACAATTTCATTTTTAAATTCCGTGGTTTGTCCAAATCCGTTGGGTTGTATGACAGCACGCCCCCCGATTTCTGTCGCGTGCAAGCCGGCGCCGATGCGCCACAATCCAAGCGTGTGCGCCAAAAACCCAGGGAAATTCGACGCAAAAGGAAATATTCGGGACAGAATCGCAGCCCGCGGACCATTAGTATATGAGCCCCAATGTGTCAATCACAGTGGGTTAACTATAAGTGAACCAGAGCAGAGTCTGCAGGAGACAAGTGTTGTGCATATCAATCAAGATTGCCATGAGAGTGAATACACCAGTGTCCAGACTAGGAAGAGGCGGAATGAAACAAACAGAATCAACTTATCCTCAGCCTTACACTACAGACAGAGGCACAGATCTAACAGATGGCATACCATAGAGTCTCACCATGACCCAGTCTGCATGAGATTAATTGACGATATAGAACGATTGGACCCGGTCTTTGCTTAGTTCTTGAAGATGTTTGGAACAACCTCCCAGCCGAATTCCCTAAAGAACTGTACAAGCAGATTTGCCGTTCTGAAAGCTCGTAGACACTATGTAATCCACAACTAATGGACTCCTATAATAAGAGGTATGATGGGAGACATTGTATCCTTTACTCATGTACGAAAGATCTTCAGCTCTTACATAAAAAATCTGGTAGAAGAGTTAATTTTTTTAAGACTATGTGACGCAAGTTGAAGTTTCCTTGAACTTGGTGAACCCATCAAACTTTGGCTTTACTCCTAGAACGTAGGGATTGGACATGAAACTTGAGCCCCACTGACTGAAGGCCCTGGATGTGAGTCACCCGCATGAACATTTATCAGCCAACTACTGTACATCCATGTTCTGCTCTTGGATAACAGATTTGTATGAGGAACGCGGAGTGGAGCTTCCGAGGAAATGTAGGGTCTTCTGTTAATGCGGTCCATTATTTAATTTTTTTTTTTTAAAGAGGAAACAAAAAAAAAAACTACAATAGGCTTAACCCCTTAACGACCAGGCCCTTTCATTTTTCACTCCCCATCTTCAAACATTGATAACTTTTTTATTTTTCAGAGCTCTGCGAGGGCTTGTTTTCTGCGTAACAAATCGCACTGCATAGTGGAATATTTAATATTCCATGCCAAGTACTGGGAAGTGGGAAAAAAATTCCAAATGCAGTGAAATTGGTGAAAAAACGCATTTACGCCATTTTCTTGTGAGCTTGGATTTTGCTGAGACTGAGCTGCAATACCATCCTCTTAGAAGCAGAAGAAATGTGCCACATGTTCGAGTTAAACAGACTCTATGGAATAGAAGAATAGATTTCCTACCTAAAGTCTATCAAATTAGAAGATGGGACGAAGCTTAAGTGGAAAATCCAAAGCAGATATGTTATCCCTCCATCAGATTTGCGCTCATCTATTCAGCACATATTTCCAGATTTTCATTTGAAAAACATCAACAAACAGAGCCTTTCCTAGGAGCGTATTGGGGAGGGCAAAGCACCGGAGAGCGGAGGAGAACGTTGGCCCCATATGTGGCGGCTTCTCCCCTTGGTAGCCAGATGTTTACTCTTCCCTGCACAGATCTGTGCACAGATCACCATGGGGGAAATTGAAGGGAATTGAATGTATCTTTTGCTTGGCAGAACTTCAAACCCGGAGAACCATTGTTTCCAAGAAATTCCGAAACATTCGACACGCTGTGATCGAGATTTTACTGCCGAGCACAACACTTCTCGCACATAGCAAGATCTCAGACACTACGCCGGAGATTTACCTGGATAAAGGCCGCAAAATTTTTACCTTAATTTGCACCAACAAACTGGAATGCATGTAACATGTAAATACATGTACAACTTCAGTATGTGGTTTAGATTTTTTATTCTTTACTTCTGGAACATGGGTGTGGTCTATTTGGAAAGGGATCATTGTCTCCTGCAAAGAGGATGGGCTTCCCAGATCAACTTGACGTAAAAATTTTGGCAAAAATTTGTAACCAAACACAGAATAAGCAGTCTAAAGATGGTAAATAAGGGGCATCTCATGATATCAAAAGTTGTGACCAAATGGTGTCTCCAAAAATATCTTGCAGGATCCAATGTTCGCTATCACAGTTGTCTCTTTGGTGTGACATGGTACAAGTAGAAGACTCCATCAGGGAACTTTGAAGGTCTGAGTCCTGAGTGGAGCTCTCAGCTGTCCATCTCAACTTACCTATTCAACTAAGGAGTTCCAGAATCTGCTCATTGTCTAAGTCCCATGGAATTGTCTAAAATTCAGGCCTTAAAAAAGGGTTCCTCCTGCACACCCTCGATTTCTATTGGACTTCCTGTATGTTTAGGTTGGTTAGGTTCTCGGCTGTTGGATGCCCCACTATCAAACAGTAAGATCTAAATTTGCATTGCATGCTTCCCATAGCGAAATCTAGGTGCTGAAGGTGCAATATAAAAACGTAATTACATAATTGCCTGTACAACTTTGTAAAGGAACTTCCTTCTACCTCTACAAGTGTCTCCTCTGTTGTTTGGAACCATGACCCCTAGTCCTCACCAGCTCTTCCCAATTACCATGTTTATCACCATGTCACCCTTCCCAATCACCATGTCAGATCTTCACAATCTTCATGTCAATCGCCACATCACCCTTTCCAATTATCATATCCAGTAAACCTTCCAAATCACCCTTCCTAATCAGAGCTTCCTAATCACCATGTCACCCTTCCAAATCAGACCTTCCTAATTACCACGTCACCCTTCCCAATCACCATGTCACTCTTTCCAATCACCTTGTGCAAAACCCAAGGGAAGACAGGAGTATCGGCGCTCAGAAAATCCTCAAGGATCCAATGGAGTAGGCTCATTCGGAGCAAGGAATGAGCTTACTCCATTGGATCCTTGCAGATTTTCTGAGCGCCGATACTCCTGTCTTCCCTTGGGTTTTGCACATTGATTCTCTTCAGCCCCGGGATCTGGCCCGGGCACTGTCGATCTACAGGTGACCACTGGCTGCTGGAATTGCATCATACATGTGCTAATTGCATATGTGAATAGGTGAGTGACCTATCCACCCATACCCTTTCCCCCGTGACATTACGTTCTTCACGAGGTAGCGCTGTTTTTCTCTCCTTTCCCACCACCACGAACGAATTGGATATCCTCCGACAAGGAGTGTGAAACCCCTCCAGCTCTAAGCATTTCCAATCACCTTGTCACTGTTTCCAATCACCATATCACCTCTGCCAATTACCACGTCACTCTTCCCAATCACCACATCAGCCTTCCCAATCACCTTCTCACCCTTTTCAATCACCATGTCACTCTTTCCAATCACCACATCACCCTTTCCAGTCACCTTGTCACCCTTCCCAATCACCATGTCACCCTTGCCAATCACCAATCACCTTGTCACCATTCCCAGTCACCTTGTCACCCTTCCCAATCACCATGTCACCCTTGCCAATCACCACATCACCCTTGCCAATCACCATGTCACTCTTTCCAATCACCATATCACCCTTCCCAATCACCTTGTCACCCTTCCCAGTCACCTTGTCACCCTTCCCAATCCCCATTTCACCCTTGCCAATCACCACGTCACCCTTCCCAATCATCTTGTCCCCCTTCCCAATCACCAAATCGCCCTTTTACACCATTAATTCTATATTATTGCCCGTACCTCTATCCTTAGAGAATTTGTCCAATCATGTTCTCCAAAATGATATGTAACGATATGAAAGATTATCTACTATTTATTTTTCCAAGATCTCGCTCCTCAGTTGCTTATTTGGCCAGATCTATTGAGGCAGTGATGTGATCTCTGACCTCTGCAGATACAGTGCCTACAGTGAGTAAGCAGTAATCTAAGACACACCCCCTTCCACGCCATTGGTTCAGACTGCTACCATCTCCCTGATCTTGCAGCTCTGCCTCATCGGATTGGTTCCTGTGTGTGAACATAGGAAAATGCATAAAGAGATGATTTCTTTAGCCAATACCAAATGATTGATCTAGGTGATCGAGTATCGTAATTCACAACTTTTCCGTATTAAAACATCTGAAGAACTATATTTTAGGTTTATCATTTATTTTTTGGCCTGTAGTTTGTGAAGCTGAATCTGTTATTTTGGAGTGGTTTAGCCTTGGGGCAAATACAGGCATTTGGCCAATAGTTAATACACTGCGGTGATTTCCCTCGAAGAAGCAGCAATTCTTCCCATGACATAATGCCTCACCGTGTCACGACCTCTCGCAGCTGAATCAGGCAACACCTTATTGTTTCCATAAAAACAGTCCCCATCCCAGTATACTTCACCTTACAATAATATACATGCCTTCACTTAATTATAAAATCCTTGCTGTTTTGCCAAAAACATTTGGAGCCATGCCGGACTAAACTCTTCTCAGAGAAGAAAGATACAACACTGTTACATGAAGAGCTTCGACCTTGTGTGAAGTGGGTTCAGATTATGTTTTTTTTTTTTAAAAACACAAATTGTGATGTCACTAACTTGGTAAAAATGTGATGTCACCTGGGCAGAAAAACAAAAAGAAGTTGTCGAAAAGTAAGACAGTGTTAAAGATGGAGAAACTCATAGTGCGCCAAATTAATCATGGATGTGTCTAGATATGTTTCAAAATGACACTAATAGAGTTGCCCGTTCTAAGACAAACTTAGAACGGGCGAGTTGTCCAGGAATAACTATTGATGGGCTATCCTCCAATCAGCTAATCAACCGATCTTCACCAATTTTTCAATAATTACTCATGGTCAACCACCTTTGGGTCTCGGTTCCCTACGATCAACCGATCACCAGGTTCACAGATCCCAACCAATCCTCACTGATTACTAATTCCCACCAATAGGTTATTAATAATTATTCATGACTTACCTCGTTTGGTTGTTAGCTCCCCACGATCAACCGATCTTCACCAATTTTTCAATAATTACTCATGGTCAACCACCTTTGGGTCTCCGTTCCCTACGATCAACCGATCACCAGGTTCACAGATCCCAACCAATCCTCACGAATAGCCAATTCCCACCACTGGGTTATCAATAATTATTCATGGACGACCAAATTTGATTGTCAACTCCCCATAATCAACTGATGACCAGGATCACAGATCCCAACCAATCCTCACCGATTACTAATTCCCACCAATAGGTTATTAATAATAATTCATGACCAACCTTGTTTGGTTGTCAGTTCCCCACGATCAACCGATCGCCGAGATGACTGATTTCCTTTGATAGTCTATGAATAGTTATTCCTGGATCTTTTAGCTGAGATTTAAACACTGGGAAATTAGCTCCTGAGACCCAACCAAAAAGTTTATTTTAATTGGGAATAATTTAGCCAGGGATTACAAGTCACTGGCACATTCCCCGATCTGGAATGTCCGACTGGAATGCAGTGTGCCGGATTCACAAAGATGGTGCGCTCGATATCCTGCATGTGTTGTTTCCCTGATCAGATCCGCCGGAGAAAGAATATAGTTTTGCGGATGGGTGCGCTTATAACCAGGAATGAGTAACCAAAGCGAATTTTGGTAAAAGCTTGGTTCGTCTTTATTAGAAGTGATAGACAATATTTAGGTTCATAGATAGCCTATGAACCTAAATATTGGTTATAAGCGCACCCATCCGCAAAACTATATTCTTTCTTCCGCCTTACCCATACTCTCACGGTTCCATTGGACACCGGTTATTGGAGCGTTTGGGAGCTGCTGAATTAACCCTAAGGAGAAGTTACCATCAAGGGTAATCAACACCCCCCCCTCCGACTGTTCTTTGCAACTTTGCAAGTTGCGTCCAGGTGAGCACCTCCAGTACTTACCTGACAACCAACTTACGTTACGTTATCACACGAGGCGCCGTCCTCTCTCGTTGTCTTTTTTGTTTTTTCTTTCTTTTACCAGATCCGCCGGAGTTCACCTTCCTCTTCCTGGTGCATGTAAGTGCATTGGATGCGACACAATTTTAAAGTTAAATCCTGCGCTCAGTCCGTATCTGTCGGATTGTCCGCCCGCCCCCCAATTTCTGTTGCATGAAAGTGGGCACGATTGTGCCAAAATTCCGATCGCATGCACTACAATCCCTTTCTAAATAGCTGTCACAGCGGCCCAAATTCCGAAAAATCTGACGAAAGTGCGTTCCGTGGGACCCTTAATAAATAAGCCCCAATATGTCCACACATTGAAACATCAAGTATTATTTCATGGCCAATAACAAAGTAGGAAAAAATGACGGGCACTACCGTCAACATGGGTACACATCCACTAATGAGACCGGGCAATGGATAGGTGGCATTGGAAACCAAAAGAGTCAGCCAAAGAGCAAGAGAATCGCCAACAACGTATGTGAGAGAAAGAAACGGCACTCATTATTTTCTTTATATTATATTTTCTTTCATAACTTTATTGTTAGCTGCTGATGTTGGGGGAGGACGTCTTCCATGACTAGGCTACGGGCCGTTTCGCGCTTAACAAGCGCTACCTCAAGCCGATGACATCACCAGGCCATCGATGATGCACGGATTAGAACGTGGGAGCTGTTGCCCCTCTTTTCCATTAATAAGGCAAGTTTTTAAAAAAAAACAAGCATACCCCATCCCAAATTTTAGTTCTCCCCAGGAACATGATGGAAAACACACACAATATATAGATCTACTAGTAATGTCTACTTGTACTGAGCAGAGGAAAATAGTCCATTATTCCGTGTGTTTTGAAGGGAAGGAAGAGGGAGTCGTTACATCACAAGCCTGTTCCTAATGATATTTTCTGCATTATACTTGGCAAGCCGCGTGTTATTTCTCAGGGGCGGAATAATATTTGGGTATTCCTACTGTAGGAAACAATGGTATAGAAATGTTCTGAAACACTAAAACTTGTTCCTAGGAACTGCGTTACGGCCGACGGTTCACTGCCATATGCAATAGTATAGAAGAATATTCATGCAACTAGTAATAACTACAGTTACTTAAAGGGAATGTTAGGACATTTCTAGAGTCTCTGATTATGGGACACCACAAATGATATTGTTTCTGGCACATTTTATTATCTGGCGTCTACACGGTGACTGATACTTTCCATAGGACAATTTGCTGTGCCACAGGGACCAGTTGTTGTACAGTGGTTCCAGGAATGGAAGAAGTTACAGAACTTTGCATCTTTTCATTGTGTCTAAATCTATGCCCAGGGATTCCTATTGACATATACGGATGTGTAGTTAGTTCCATTGCTGAATTTACATAATTAATGTGTAATCGGTATGCCAGGTAGACTTATGAAGGCTCCCGGGTGCAAGGATGTCCCCTTTTCCTTTACTTTCACTACAAATGTCACTAAAAGTTATTTTAACCCCTCAGATGTGGTGGCCACTTTCGTCTGTGATCGAAGGCAAGAGCAGGGAACCCATAAAGGTCGTGTCCAATAAGCTCCCAAGTGGGGATCAAGATTGAAGACCTGACATTTGATGTACATGTGTCTGTGTAAGTTGGAGCAGGTGTAACTACACACAGAAATAAAAAAGGTAGGTAAATAAGGTAGGTAACTGATACTGTATTATAGAAGAGAAGCTAGAGTTATCTTAATAGCATGTTATATATACACACATAGATATGAGTACATTTTTGTGCTTCCTTTCCCTAAATATTAGGAATGGGAAACGGTTCCACTGGCTGGAACACTGAGAAAAGATGGGAAAAGATGTCCACTGAGCACTGAACTTGCAGCTGCACAAGCCAGAATGTCGACGTAAGCAGCTTACATTTTATGATCAAACAATGGGCACCGTAATGGGAACCTACCAGACCCCCAAAATAAGTGAATAGGATACTTAGGGTGTCATTGGTATTGTGATGGGTCCATCACAGCCTTCTGTTACAAATTTAAACCACAACATGGAAGAAATAGTCCATAAAACAGGAACAAAAATGTAGGGGGCCCAGTATTTAAGAGGGCCACTGTGACCCTAAAGCTTCTTCTTTACGGAGATTGTTAGTAATAAGGATGAGCTCTATGATTTGATATGGGTTGACAAGGGCCCCCTATACTGTTCCAGCACAGGGGCCCTGGATAGTTTATAATAATAATGTTACATAAGTATTAGTCGCTAGGTCACTACTCCATTAACATTTTCATTGACTTTGATGTAACAAGGAAGAGAAAAACAACCTCAAAATCCTACGCTTCATTATTCAAGGCTTGTATGGAAGCATAATGGGCATTCATGGAGAAGGTCCCACGCTTTTTGTTTTTGTGCACTCAAATTATCAGATTTACAAGTGAGAGAACACAGAATAAAAGACTTTCTCGAGATTTCCATGACTCCCCGGTGGGGAGTGGATGTTCAGTTCTGACTTTACGCGCCGTTCTGTCCTGACAATGTTAGCAATCTATCATGGTGCAATGCATCTGCACAGATGGCTGCTCCACAATCCCTGTGTATTCCAACCCATTGCACTCTATCACATAATAGCTGGCAAGCCTCGGAAGTCCCAGTGTGTGCCGGGAATGTCCGCCTTAATGAACTCAACACAAACTCTGCAAATTAATGAGAACTTGGAGCCAAGAACAGTCTTCTCCGTCTCACCGCACCTATTTATCAGCTTATGTATATTTATATATGGATGAACATCCGCCAACCATTGCAGCTTCTCAACATATGGGTGATTAATGCGACCGCTAAGGATTCAAGAATCAGGTTTTCGAGATTTCTGGTTCCGAAATTACGAGGAACCTACATGGTTGGGAATAACTTGTGGAATGTATCTATGTGTCCTTCTTTACATTTCGTCTTGACCTGAAATATCCTAATGTGATAAGTAGGATGTCCATCATTGATCATTGAAATTGGGTATCTCAAGGAACTTCAATTTCTCAAGCCAAGAGCTGAATAAGGAATAACATATCTGTAGGTAGAGTTCCAAATAATAACATAGCTGTCAGGTGATACCTCCTTCAACCCAACTTTTTTCAATGGAGGACATAAACATTGGCCATCAGACATCACTGGAAGGGCTTGTCTACTAAGGGAATGAAGGTCTGGAGATGTTGGATTCCAATGAATGAGATCTTTTTTGGTCTTAACCCCAGATATTAGTCTGAATGCCTCTGTCACAGGTGCTCCTGCGATCCCTGTCTCGGATCACAGGCGCATCCGTGCTCCTCCGTGTGCCCCCGCTGCAGCCCGGTCTCGTCACTCACCTCCCTCGGCTCCTGCTCTTCCCCGGACTGCCGTGCGCACGCGTCCCCGCCTCCTAGGGTGCGCCGCACGTCTCCTGCCGGAAATTTAAAGGGCCAGCGCACTGCTAATTGGTGCACTGGCTGAACACCTCACCTTTAAGAATCCTGCCTCTTCCTGTGTGCCGGATCTTTGTGCCTCACAGCCTAAGAGAAAGCTTCCTGGTGATTATTCCTGCGTTCCTGTGTGTTCCTGTGTATTCCTGCGTTCCTGTGTGTTCCTGCGTTCCTGTTTATTCCTGCGTTCCTGTATTCCTGTGTGTCTCCACTCCTGAGTCCTGTGTAGCCGTGTTACCCAAGTTCCTCCGTGTTGCTGTGTTCCGTGTGCCTGTGTTCCTGTTCCCACCTGCCTGGACCTCCCATTGCTGACCCCGGATTTGGACTTGACCTTGCATCTCTGCCGCCTGCCCTGCCCCCGAGCCTGGAACTGACTACGAGACTGTCTTCTGCTAAGGTACCTCGACCTTGGCTGCCATCACGGGCTAGACGCACCTGTGGAACTACCTGGTGGTACCACGCCGCAGCAAGTCCAACCCGCTTTGCGGTGGGCTCTGGTAAAACCAGGTGCCACTTGGATTCCGGTCCCAGGTGTCGGCTAGTTCCATCTCCCGCGGTGGTCCAGAGGATCCACTGATCCTGACAGCCTCTAGGGTTATAACATTGTTGGTATAACATATAATGAAATTGGTGGATTCTCCAACATTCAGTGATTGTATGTGGTAACATTATGATAAAAGGGTTTCTGGGAATATGAAACCACCCCAGGGGGTTTGGGATGGGTGGGAAGAAAACACACTCTTTGGCTTATGTTTCCTAGTTTGTTACGGTAATTGCAATTTTCAGGACTGCACCTGATTGGAAGTTACAGGGTCATGTGACCCAGTGCAGGAAATGACTGGCCTCCTCGAACCAGGGTGCAACACAGAATGTGAAGTGCAGTAGAAAATAGAAGTGATGTCCCATGGCTCTATGAGGCCACTGAATGGATGTGACCCCCTGAGACTTCAGATGTTTACAGTAAGCTTGGTTCTGTTATTGTATCTATATAGTAAGCTTAGTTCTATTACTAAGTCTATACAGTAAGCTTGGTTCTGTTATCCTATCTATTCATTTAGCTTAGTTCTGTTGCTTTACCTATAGAGTTCTGTTGCTTTACCACCCCGGGGCCTTGCTTTTTCTTGGGGCCTGGGGCCCAGGAGACCGGAGTGGCTGGCGGTTGCGGCCTAGGCACGCTAGTGTCACGGTGCTTGGTATGGGGACCCGAGCGCTGACCTACAGCCTGGCAGGTCTCCAGCAGGTGGTGTGTGCAAGAAATATGGAGGGAGAGGCTGATGTACTGGTTTTTCCCTGGGGCAACCCCTGAGTGTCCATAAGATAGGTCCCTGGGTGATGGATGGGGAGCCCGTAGTGGTACAGCCTTATCCAGGGATCAGACGGAGACAACATTGTGCAAAATAACTCATGGTTCTTTATTGAACAACAGCAGACAACGGGGCTAAACGATTCACAGCAGAACTGGTACTGGAGTGGTCATGGAGAGGTGTCCTCAGGTATTGGTTCACCAGCCTGGTGGCAGATGCAGGCTGGTATGGAGCTGTGTCCAGTTATGGAAGCTGCAGCTATTGTCCTGGGTTTAGCTGAGTATCAGCCCTAATGGTGGACTTAAACTGTTTCTCTCTCTTGACCCTAACTCTCTGTAGGCAGACCTTCTGGTCTAATCCTGGAACCCAAGAGACCTCTAGCCCCTCCCTGTCCAGGGGTTTTGTTATCCTGGTCAGGTGGTGGCTTCCTCTCCAATCACACTCCAGTGTACATGGTGAAATACAATTGGTAGACAGAATCACATCCACTTAACCCTTGCCTGTTCAGGCAGAATCTACAACTGCTAATTACCTGAGTTTTACTGTATTCCCCCTTCATGAGTTGATCAGACACACTAGATGGGTTCTAACAGGTTATTCGCAACTACCCCCTTGCCTATACATTGTCAGGGGTGTTGCACTTGGTTCTCTTATCTATCTATACATTTAGCTTGGTTCTGTTGTTGTATCTATACAGTAAGCCTGTTACCATATCTACTCAGTAAGCTTGGGTTTGTTCTCATATCTATACAGTAAGTTACATCATGAGCCATGCATCTTAAACCTTGTCCCCATAGAAGATAAGCCACAGTTGAAGTAGACCTGGTGCAGCTTCATTCTGTTTATTGAATATAAAGATTCCTGGCAAAAGTTTGGTGTGCTTTTTAATGGTATGTATAAAGTATAATGCAGGAATTCGATTACCACCACAAATGGGGGATGTGAGCGATGTAAGTGCCAAGGGCAGCATAAACTCTAAATACTGCCCTGCGGCCAAACATCCCTACGTCTTCCAAATCTCTCCGCAGCCTGGACACTTTGACCACAGTTGTGTACTACAAAATCTGGTGACTTTCCTTGTTTTTTTTGGTTTCCTCCCACAGTACCTCTCCACCCTAAGCTTGGCCTCTTTAGTGATACAGCATGGAAAGTGTGACGCATGCTGCCTTCAATGTGTGATAATGGTATAAAGTTTGGAGCAACTCGGTGGTTGTGGGTAAGGGTCTCCTCACAATACAGAATACCTAAAACATACCCAACTTGTCTAGTATCGGGAATAGAGGTTCTGGACAGTTATGGTTTCCTACAAAGTCCATGAACAATAGATAAACTGGAACTCCTATTGCCCCCTAACATTTGAGATCATGGGGGTCTCTCTCAACCCTTGACCACAGAATCAACCCTAAAAATTCACTCATCCTTCTTTATCTATTTTTCTATAGTTCTGCAGTCCAATATTTTTTGTGCAAAGCCGCACGTGGAATATCTTAAGCCATAAGCCAAGACAAAGGCCTCCTGCTGACTCCACGCGGTTTGTTCCTCCTGCTTGTGGTTCCCTTTTCCATACTTTTTGTGTGTTGTTTGTAACCCGGATTGCTTACCTCTTGCCTGAATTCCCAGCGTGGAGTAAAACAGATGGATTTTGTGTATTTTGATTGGAGGTTTCTTCTGAAGACCTCACATGCAGAATAATTTAGAACACATTTTAATTTTTAAACATATTTACAAGGCAATTAGAAATATTGGATTTTTAATTTTATTTTTTTTTGGTTTTCAATCACCAGAGTTTTTAAATTAATATATTTTTTTTAAAAACTGCATTTTTCATATACTGCAAATGACTAGCAAAGGCAAATCTAGATCTGCTCTTTGCGGGTCACAATATAAACGGGTATGAGGGGGCCACATTGTGAGGAGGTGATCAAAGTCCACAATATGAGGGAGAGATGAGAGGCCACAATATGAGGATGAAATGAGGGTATGAGGAATATGAGGGGGCCTCCTGCTTGTGGTTTTTAACAGGGGTCTGATTCAGAGTGAGCGCAGGATTTAACTTTCAAATTGTGTCACAAGCCCAAGCACTTACATGCACCAGGAAGAAGAAGGTGAACTCCGGTGGACCTGAGCGGGGAAGCGACACATGCACGATATCGGGTGCACGATTTTAGTGGAGAGTGCATTATAGTTGGACAATGCACTTTTGGGGAACTTCGTCAGGCAGGTAAGTAAATGGGGGTCATTTACTAAGGGCCCGATTCGCGTTTTCCCGACGTGTTACCCAAATATTTCCGATTTGCGCCGATTGTACCTGAATTGCCCCGGGATTGTGGCGCACGCGATCGGATTGTGGCGCATCGGCGCCGGCATGCGCGCGAAGGAAATCGGGGGGCGTGGCCGAACGAAAACCCGACGTATTCGGAAAAACCGCCGCATTTAAGAACCGAAAAAGTGTCGCTTGGGAAGCGCTTACCTTCACTTGGTCCGAGCTGGTGTATTCCGGCGTGCTTAGATGCTTTTCAGCGCAGCAGCGCCACCTGGTGGACGGCGGAGGAACTACCTTCTTAAATCCCGGCCGGACCCGAATCCTGTGCAGAGAACGCGCCGCTGGATCGCGAATGGACCGGGTAAGTAAATCTGCCCCAATGTGTCCCTATGTGTGTTGTTTGTAACCGGATTGCTTACGTCTTGACTGAATTCCCAGTGTGGAGCAAAACAGATGGATTTTGTGCATCTAGACTGGAGAAATGAGAGCGGCCACATTATGAGGAAGAGATGAGGGTCCACAATATAATGAGAGGAGAGGGGCCACAATATGAAGGGGAGACTAGGGGTTACAATATGACAGAGAGATGATGGGGCCACAATATAAAGGGGAGATGAGGGGGCCACAAAATGAGGGGGAAATGAAGGACCACAATATAAGCGGGATATGAGGGGGTCACAATATGAGGGAGAGAGGGGGAACGAGAGGGGGAACACAATATGAGGTGGATATGATGGGGCCACAATATGAGTGGGAAATTATGGGGCCCTAATATAAGGGAGAGGTAAGCGGAAGAAACAATTTAAGGGGGAGATGAAGGGGTCATAATAGGAGCTGGCAGAGGCACAGATTGCTTTTGATAAGAGGTCCTACCTAATGCTGGACCTTAAGTCCATGATCTCAAGATGGAACTGATTTCTAAAATGTAATTCAAGCACATTGGAGTTTCTACCCACTGAATGCAGACATGTTTAGATTTAAATGCCTCCTAAATTTTTGTCCAACTCAATCATCTGATAATTTGGACTCATCTGGGTCTAATAAACCCCAATAACATCAGTCTACATGAGCAGCACATGCGCTATGGCTCTGCCGGTGGGCTGTGTACAGTTGACGACTCTACATACAATATCCTGCAGAGAGAAACGTCTAATAGTTCATTCTGTAAACTTCAATTAACAATGATGGCAAGAGTTCTCCACCCGATAATAATCACAAGCACAACAAGAGGGATTGTTTTCCGTGGTCTCGTAACAGGAATTGTGCCTCGGAATAAGGACGTCAGTGAGTGCATTAACGTTCGGGAGTACAATGCCTGCTCAGCTCCGTGCAGGAGACCAATTGTTCATTTTTCTGCCACGTATTAACTAATTATATTTGTCAGTTTAGTCTGCAAAGCCAAAGAGCTTTATGTACTGTGTGTAATGTTTTATGTCTGGACCACCTGAGGAGAGAGGGCTTGAAGGTAGCTGGGGAACAAGAGGATGACGTCAAGCGTGCCGAGCTTGGCCGACAGCCAGGAAGCCAGGCCAAAAATCCCACATCGACCTTGGTGTATTCACTCTTGTTTCAGGATTGAAAAATTAGCCTTTATCTGACAAATATTTACATATTCCAATAGAAATACATGAAATTCATTTGTAACCAGGACTAAAAGGAAAACTAAACTTTGTACATATTGTTAAAAAACGAGACTATTAATGAGAATGGACCAAGCTTCTCCATCTAAGAGAATAACATTATCATCACACAAATGATAGCAGATATTTTCTTGATTCTTCAAAATAATCATTTTAATACAAAAACATAATATTTTTGTTATTAACAGAAACCTACCATTTGCTTTTCTGCATTATGAAGCAAACATACCTTGAGAATACTGTAGCTACACTGATGCAGGATCATATCTTGTTTAATCCCTGAGCTGAGTGGTTTTGCTGAAAAAAATATTATAAAATTATGATAATGAGGCTCTGTCGCTCCTGTGGCGCTTCTCCTCTTACCCTAATAATGCACTGACCCAGCCTTGTCCTGCCCAGCATAAGCCGAGAATACATTATCACTGTGTTATCCCTGACAGGCAGAAGTAATCAATCCCTGCACCATCACCCAGCTGCTGTGTATGAGTCATCCAGCTCAGGTTGATTAGTCCTGTCTAAATAGTTCGGGAAGCTCTGTGTAATGGGTTTATGAATGGCTGTTAGTCTGCACCCAATTTTTCCAAGGTCCTGAATTTTGGAACAAGATATCGGGGATTAAGATATGTTTCTGCATCAGTGTCGCTACAGCATTCTCAAGGTATGTTTGGTTCACAATGCATAAAAGCAAATGATAGATTTCCTTTAAGCATAGACTGCTATGCCATGGTTATATAGCACATGGAATAAGTTTATTAAATGATTGCAATTTTAAATTGAACTTGTCACGTAAAAAAATTCCATTTTTTGATTTACCTATAAAGAAGCCCAAGTAGGAAGACCCCACATTGACCTCTACAGGAGACCAGTGCAGTTTAACACCTTCCTATACACATGGTGCGATTAGGAAAGGCTAATGGGCTTATCCCTCTCTATACAAGGCAAGTGTCTGCTTTATTACACAGTTGATAATGGCCCCCATTAGTGCACAGTTAACATTGCAACAGTTATCCCGACCACAAATTGTATATTTTCCAGGGAGCATCTCCGAGACTCCATGCCTTTTATTTAGCAATATCTATTACAGTCTGCCTAAAGCAGCGAGTAATACATATGCAGTATATTTACAACCTCATAGTCTTTTCACATCCTTGAGCAACCATCAACCAGCTTTTCAACTTAAAGTACAACTCTAAAGTATAAAAACTTTTGCCTAGCTCTGCACGAAGCCAAAATAAGCATTTATCTAATTTACTCTTACTAGCTATCTGCAGCCGTTTTTCAGCAAGCAGTTAGCTTGCTCCTCTGGCTGTCTTTGTTTGGTTGGTTGCCAAGGGAATCCGTAGCTAGACAGAGGAGAGGAGTGTGGATAGGTATTGTTGGGAGGGGTTTCTAGCAAATGCTTGCTCCTTATCAGTAGCAGGAGAATATCAGTCCTGGAAGCATGTAAAAAGCTCAAGGACCTGCAGTGATGTCATCAGCATGTGTCTAATTGCACGCTTCAGGTCATTCAATTACACACCTGGAATGGTATGTAGCAGGGCTGTTTGTGTTTAAAAAGTTTGGATCTGGATCACCCTGATGTCTGCAATCATTTGTTAGTCCAGAAGTGTTTAAAGAATCATGTTCTGATGATACACCCCCATTAGGCAATACTGGATGTGCATCAGGGAGTCCAGAACTTGGATACTGGCAACGTTCACTCCTAAATTTCAAGCCCTTTGTTAAGAAATAATAGCAGATGTTCGATACACAAGCCAAGACAGACCTGACAACCTCCTCCCTTGTTTTTGAGGACAGATTTCATTACTAAAATGTATAAAAAGGCCTGGAAGCTGCAGGACCAGAAACATCTGCGATTTATGATTCATTTCACAAGAAGGTCATCCAGCGACCTATTCTCTGGTAATCTCACATTGTACCAGAACGTCGTCCAACCCATAGCCCTGCGGTACTCTATCAGTACTACACATATTCTTGGAAAATGAAATCACCCATAAGAGTAAGACACAGGAACCTGAGGGATCCAAATACAAGAATCTCTTTTATGGTAGCAGAACTCCTCGCTACTGGTCAACCCCTATGCCATACCCCCCGTTCCATTTGCAGGCCTTCTCCTACTCCGATATTCAGGATGTACACATAGCTGGTGGCTTCCTGCTCTTTTACACAACAGGGACCTACTGGTAGTGTCCTAACAGATGCCATGGTCAACTATGACCATGGTATAAGAGAGGTTACTCTAAAGGAGGGGGCTCCATTCAGTGACTGAATGTCTTTCCTTGCTTCTGACTACAAGAGCCGTTGGGTTGCTATTGCCGCCAGAAATTTTGTTAATCCTTTCTCAGGCCATTGTAAAATGACTATTTCACCTTGCCTGTAGCAGGGCGTAATAGTAATATAGTAATAAAGCCACAATACTTCATCATTGTAATCTATAGTTGGGTTGGTGTGGTCCGGTGATCACAGGTTCACACCTTCTAAACCTACAATTATTAGTACAGTCATCATGTGATGTTTAGGGGAGTGGCCTCTTCTTCAGACATGCCCCCGAAACATCACATGATGCTTTCTTTGAGAACCTTTAAAATTAGTTATTCATATAGATACTATATTCAAAGATTCACTAGATTCATAGATACTTACACTTTAGTATTGAACCCAAACTACACTGGGCATGTGCCTTCAATAATCAACTCTTAAATACTTATGGGAACACCACTAGACTCGTGGGGACCCCACCCAGGGACTATGGCAATCATAATCCACCCCTTTATTAATTACCATTAAAAGTTATACAGGCAGTCCCCTACTTGACACAAGGCTTACAGACGACCCCTAGTTAAAGACGGACCCCTCTGCCCCCTGTGACCTCAGGTGAAGTCTCTGGGTGTTACTATAGTCCCAGACTGCAATGATCAGCTGTAAGGTGTCTGTAATGAAGTTTTATTGATAATCCTTGGTCCCATTACAGCAAAAAATTTTGAAACCCCAATTGTCACTGGGACAAAAAATTTTTTTGCCTGGAACTACAATTATAAAATATACAGTTTCGACTTGCATACAAATTCAACTTAAGAACAAACCTATGGAACATATCTTGTACGTAATCTGGGGACTGTCTGTACACCTAATATCCAATAGATGCAGACTCAATGGAGAACTGTAGGCACCAGTCCTACTATATGTAAGGTTTTATAGCCTTTTGCTTCCATAATTCCATCCTATAATAATAATCTAAATTACTAGCTAATAAATCTGTCTCCTGCTCCCGAGACGTCATTGTCCTAATCATCACCTTATCTTCTTGGTTTGGTTGCAGATGGTGCTTGTTTTTTGTCCCGCTCTACAATTTGCGTAGACCGTGATGTCAATTCCTTCCTAGCCTGAAGATTAGCGGCTGCCTATCCCCGTGTCATGCGTATACCAGGGAATTAGGGATTTTGTCTTTGTTTTACTTTAGATTCTAATGGAAAACACTCGCTTCTCTCTTGATAAGATGTTTGTACTGTGGGAGGGATATCTCATAACTAAGGCAAAGTGTATTATATCAGACAAGTAATGGGGAGAAGCAAAAGCACTGACCCCAAGCGGGGACACGGACAATGTGCAGTATAGGAGATACCGTCTATTATAGATATATGGCCTGACCATATATACCATAAGGAGAGGGAAAAAAGGTTCCTACAGATAATAAACAGAAGTACCGACGACTCAATCCTTTTCTTTAGTTTTGGGTACTAGATCTCCAATGGACCAGGCAGGGACTGAGATGAAGAGAGCGATGGAGTAATGAGGGAAAAATGGTAGAAGAGAAGGCAGGAAGAGAACTAGGAAGGGAGGAAGAGAAGGAGAAATGAGGAGGAACAAGGAAAGAAAGGAGTGAGGTTGAGGGGAACAAAGAAGAGAGGAAAGGAAGGAAGTTAGGAAATGAGAAAGAGAGTGAAGGAAAGGGAAGGGAAGAAGGAAGTAAGGAAGGAAAGAAAGAAAGAAAGAAAGAAAGAAAGTGGAATGAAGGAACAGAGCAAGGACAAAGGAAAGAGAATGAGTGAGTTAGGGAGGAAGCAATAAATGAAGGACAAAGGGAAGGAAGAAGGAATTAAAAGAGGACCTGTCACCCAAAATTTTGGCACTAGGAGCTGCTTACATAGGATGGCTCCATAGGGTGGCGGTGACCTCCGCGCGTCATGCAGCAGTCACGGCCCTAACCACGCCCCAACCCCGCCCCCTCATGAATACATCGGACCGCTTTGTGAGCGGTCCAACGATTATTTAGTGCTCTGCCGCAGTGTTAGATAGCGTTACCGGAAACCTTCTAACACTGCCGCGTTTGTTCAAGCACTAAGAGTTGCTTTCTTTAGTAAGCAGCTCCTAGTGCCAAAATTTTAGGTGACAGGTCCTCTTTAAAGAAGGGGAGAAGAGAAGAAATAAGGGATTGTCATATTAAGCGACAAAGGCAGGGAGAAGAGAACAGAAGGAAGGAGGGAGGTTGAAGGGAGGGAAAAAATAAGCTAGCAAAGGAGAAAGAGAAGTAGGGGTAGGGAGAGGCAGGAGGAAAAAATGGAGGAAAGAAAGGTAGGAACAAGAATGTGGTACGAAGGAAGAAAGCAAGGAAGAAAGAAAGAGCGCGGAAGGGAGGAAGTAAGAAATGAGGGAAGAAAGGAGGACGAAGAAAGGGGATTATTGAAGGGTGTGAGATAGGAAGGGACGGAGGGAAGGAAGGAAAAAAGAATGAAGGGAAAAGGGGGGAGCACAAAGGAAGAAGAGGAAAGGAAGCTAAGAAAGAAAGAGAGGAACAAATTAGCGAAGACAGAGGAAGAAAGGGTGGAAGGAAGAGCAAGGAAAAGAAAAAATAATAATGAAGGGAGGAATCAAGAAAGGAAGGAAGGAGAGAGGGAAGGGAGAAGAAAGGGATCAAAGAAAGTATGAAGGAAAGAAGAAATAGTCTAAGGAAGTGGTTGTGGTAGGAAGTGGCAGAGAGAGGAATCAAAGAAGTGAAGGAGGGAGGATGAGAGGAGAGAAGAAAGGCAGGAAGGGAAGTAGAAAGGAAGAGATGAAAAAGAAAGGGATGAGAGAACGGGATGGTGATGTGTAAGAAAGGATAAGAACAAGCAATGATCTGATATGTGTATCTATCTATGTCCATCATTGATCCGCACATTCCACATCGTTCCTTGTATCCTGCACTTGGTCTTGTGTGATCTCCTCTTCGTGTGCACATTACACAGGCGCATGAGGCCACAGCTGGCTCCTGTCTGTTATTTCAGCTGTGCAGCATATTGTTAACTGTTTTGGCTAAAATCAATCTGATATACTGCCAGAATGTAATGCCAAGGAAGGACTGTGAGCGAAAATCATCAGAGGCTTTACTTCATTGCCAGTCTGTTCTATTATCCCGACAGAGATGAAAAACTTATTCTAAACAAAGGAATTTTAATAGTTCATTAATAAAATAGCATTAAAGAAAGGCAAAAAAGTCTATTAGTACAACATATGCATAATATTATGGTAGAAGAGGGTTTATTAAGAGGTTTCAGGTCCCTTTTCCAACCTCTTCTCTCTGAAAAGTATTTACATAGCAAGGAGACAGTGTCTTAACAGATGCCATGGACAATTATGACCATGGTATAGTAGAGGTTACTCCAATGGAGTAACTTAAAACTGAAACGCCACAGAATATACATTTCATATAATTGTTTCACTGCTGGTTTCCACTATTTATTACATGCTGCATGCTCCTTTCATGGAATGAAAGCTGCCAGGGTAGTCACTATGTAGTCCTCTATGCACACACTATGCAGAGCTTAGTGTATTTACTTGTAGGATTTTCACTGGATTTGCTGCTACATTACTTCATGAGAGAACACATGGCATCATGAGAAATGGGATGTGAAGGCAGTATACAATTGACTCAACTTTAGGGCAAAGACAAGAAGAGGTTAGTCTTTGCCCACTTCACTGCAGCTGAGAATTTCTAAAAATAAGCTTAGAATAGAAAATGCTACATATACCAGGAGCACAATATTTTCATCATGTTGTATGTTTGGAAAGGGAGAATCACTTATGGCAATTTAATAATAATAATAATTCTTATACAGCGCACACAGATTACGCAGCGCTGCACGGAGATTGCCAAATCAGTCCCTGTCCCCAATGGGGCTCACAACCTACCAGTATGTTTTGGAGTGTGGGAGGAAACCGGAGGACCCGGAGGAAACCCACGCAATCACTGAGAGAACATACAAACTATTTGCGGATGTTGACCCTGGGACATAAACCCAGGACCCCAGCGCTGCAAGGCTGTAATTCTACCCACTGAGCCACCGAGCTGTTTGGCAAAAATTATTGTAAAGGTGGAGTTACACTTACATATTACATAGTAATCTTGTAAACTTGGGTCTTTATGGGTTTATTACCCTATTAGACTTTATGGACAATATGGGCCTTTAACCATGTCCTGTAAAGGTTTAGGTGGGCTCCTAATTCACTGCCAATGGAAGACCCAAAGAAACTTTGTCTGACTCTGGATACTTTGTTGCAATTTCTGGAAGGGAGGTTATTGTTGATGTAGAGACTCCCTTTTAGCCAATGGTTCTGCATTGTCTGATATACGTCTTTGCCTTTAATGGAGACTTTAATGGATCAAAGAGCGAGCCAGTACAAGCCCCCCGTGTGTAACAATGGTGTGAATCCTCCTGCTGCCCCCATTATAATATACAGGAAACGTGCGCTATACAGCGCTGCCTGCTATACTGCACAGGAATGTTCCCAGCATAGGAGATAATGGTGTTTATTTTGCTAAAGGGTTTCACAACTTCTTGTATTTCTGAAATTGGCAAAAAAATTCTATATACTTAATGTTATCAAGGCTTTGGGGCAGATGACTTCAATCAGGTTTACACTTTAGTACCATCTGCTCTGTGACATTAGATTATTTTTATAGTATTTTAATGAATATTACTTTATATCATGTTGTATTATTTTACATTATATAATATTTTGTAATATATTATTTCATAATAAAAACATATTTTAGTCAATGCTACAAAATCGAATTTGACAGGTGCTTAGCAGACTTTGTGTCCTAATTGCAGGCAGCATGTTATAGAGCAGGAGGAGCTGAGCAGATTGTACATAGTGTCCTATCTGCAGGCAGCATGTTATAGAGCAGGAGGAGCCGAGCAGATTGTATATAGTGTCCTATCTGCAGGCAGCATATTATAGAGCAGGAGGAGCTGAGCAGGTTGTACATAGTGTCCTATCTGCAGGCAGCATGTTATAGAGCAGGAGGAGCAGAGCACATTGTACATAGTGTCCTATCTGCAGGCAGCATGTTATACAGCAGGAGGAGCTGAGCAGGTTGTACATAGTGTCCTATCTGCAGGCAGCATGTTATAGAGCAGGAGGAGCTGAGCAGATTGTACATAGTGTCCTATCTGCAGGCAGCAAGTTTATAGAATAGGAGGAGCTGAGCAGATTGTACATAGTGTCCCACATGCAGGCAGCATGTTATAGAGCAGGAGGAGCTGAGCCCCAGCCCCTGGTGATAAGTATTCGGCCCCTGGTGATAAGTATTCGGCCCCTGGTGATAAGTATTTGGCCCCTGCTGTTTAGTATTCAGCAGCATTAAATAATGATCCACCCCATTAATCAATGCTGATTGCAGGGTTCAAGATGGAGTGCACCCATAAAAATCAACAGTATTATCCTCGCATGCTCCACTGCTTCCTCCTCCATCTGCGCTTCTATCAGCATAGGATACAGGTTACACGTCATAGACACGTCTCTCCCTACTCCGCTCTGCTCATCAATCATATATGTGTCTTAAAGACACACATACAATTGATCGCCTCCTAGACTCATAATCTGCTGCCTGGCAGATGATGATCCCATTCAGCTCGACTCCGGCTCGGTCACACCTCAATCCTGGAGCCTAATTTTTACAAAACATATTATTTTAGTAATATGTAAATTAGCTGCAGAGGCTCCTGGGGTGTGTACTAGCCTGGCGGGGCGCTGGGGGCTAAGGATAGGACACGCCCCAGTAGCCTCTGCAGGTAATTTACATATGAAATAAAGCTTTTAACGAGTTAGGTTCCAGGATTATTAAATTACAGATTAGGGCAGAGGCGCCAGGAGATAACTACCATCAGATCTACTTCTGATAGATTCCTCATGGTAGGTATCTTTTAGCTTTTGTATTGTACTGAGTGATCTAAATAGATCAAATCTTCAATCTTCGTTAGAAATTAAGAATCTTTTTTACTTTTTTTTTATTGTTGGTATTTGACAAAATAATCCCAGAAGGATCAAAATTTAGGTGTAACATTGACATTGCCGGGATCACCTGCCTTTAAAGGCACAGGATGACCCTTGTGTGCTCAGACTTCTCGTTGTAACGGTGAGGTCACCGGGCCACATGGCTTTAGCCAAAGCTTCCTCGGGAATTGACGCAGCTCAGTTTCCTGCAGGGCAGATCGCACATTGACTCCTCAAATCCCCTCAATGTTTAGCCCATAGAGTAGAATTTACACATTTCTACCAATATTTGCTAAAAAAAATATCAATTTTAAATATAGAGAAAAATTTTAATGTTTTTCGTATTTTCAGTAGTATAAAAATATTTATTCTATTTATTAAACTTTAGCGTTTATTATAAATCCTTGCTCACCTTTAAAAGAGATGTTAGATTTTTCAAGGATGATCTTGGATGTTCGAAAGAATTGTACGGTAAGTCGGAATCCAATCAAAAAGACCTGTCATGTCTGACAAAAGACATGAAAACCTAATTTTGCAGTAGTGAGGTGATTTCTGATTGGAGAGAAATCAGTTAGATAGGATATGCAAATTAGGTCATAAGTGCACAATGGGAGGTTCCAAGTCCTGTAAGTGCACAGGTTGCCCATTACTGGATTATAACATTAATCGTCTGGGCTTCAGCCAGGGGCCAAAAGTTTCTAGTTGGCCCCATGGCGACTCCAACCATTCACCAAGTTTGAGACTGCCCTCTAGAGGCAAAAAACCTCAAGCCCCTAAATCCTTATACCCGTATTCTAGCTCTCAACACAAAGATGTGTACAAGAGTCCTTCCATTGCCTATGAAGGTCCTTAACCACCAACCATGTCACCTCCAACCATGTAAATAAGTGACCTGTAAATAGATGACCTGTAAAGTCATCTCAATGCTTCTAATGTGGTTCACCGGCATTGCTCCTGTGGACTGGATCCCCTGCCTGCTCACAACCTTTCTGGTTCGGACCACCGCCCCTCCCCACTGGCTCCCGCGTAACATCACTGCACTCCAGTTTTAAACTCTCAGCCATTCACGATGACCCTGTTAGTTTGGTGCCCCTGCACGTCCATGGCCTGTTCTACAGGTGCACCATGCATGCGCGGGTGCACGTCGGAGCACGGCTGAACTAACAGGAGTGCCAAGAGTTTCAAACTAGAGAATAGTGATGTATAGCTGGGGCAGTACAGAGGGCAGGGGTGACTTGACTGGATCCAGGAGCTCTCCAACGTCCTTGACTGGATACATAACATAGGACATGGGGAATAAAAGTTGTCTAAAACCACAGAATTAACATTGATTTACTTAATAAGAAGCTTTGGGATGTCCTATATAGTTACTGTCTGGGGATTATTTAGATGGTCAGAGGTGACAGGTTCCCTTTAACTAAGAGCCAACAGAAGGCTTGGTTCTGGAACTGTATGAGGCGCAGTTAATGTCAAACTATTGACTTGTGGGGGGTCCACAATTTTCATCCTGCCAAATGCTTACATGATTGCGCATGATTTGAGCTCAGGTTTGAGTATGAGATACAGTGGGGGAACAAGGGGTATTATCCTAAGTACTTGTCAGGCATAGGGCAACCTAAAAGATCCTTGCGCACATTGGCGTCCCAAGTAAATTTATATGCATAGTGGGGGAAAATAGGGGGCAAATCTTAGCTCTTATTCAAATAGTAAGGAGGCTCTTGCTCTCTGCTCTGCCATAACTTTGAAGGGATTCTCCAGTGTCCGACAAGTTAGCCTCTATCCACAGAAGAGGTGGTCTCAGTGAAATGACCCCAACAGATCCCAAGAACGGGGGGAACTTTGCATCCAAGTTGTACCCCAAGGTGAAGGGAGAAGGCGAATGCGCACGTGGCGGTTGCCCTATTCATCCTTATGGCATTGACAGAGATTGCCAAGTGCGGCTCTCATCTATCTCCGTCAGCGCTACACAGATAAACAGAGAAGCTGGTGCATACTCTACCGGCTGCTCTCTTCATCTCGGGAAACATCAGGTGTAAAACAGACCCCATTCCCGTGATCCACAGGGTCTCAGCGATTAGACCCTCACCAATCAGCAAGTTAGCCCCTATCCTGTGGATGTTTGTCACTGGAGAACCCCTTTAAACTGTATTGGCATCCTCTGGGTGTTGAGAATGTGGGTCGGCATACACCTCTTTCCATTTCCTCAAATCAACCTAGGAGAAACGGCAGCACCCCACCAATGTCCCTCCTGTACTTCAGAACCCCAAGTAATTGCATTGGTCGTGTAGTGGGTGGTTCTGCCCCGCGATTGCACATCTGCAAATAATTAGTTTCCTCTCTCTCTGTCGAAAAAGTATGTTTGCACATCTGTTTCACTGCACGACCTGGCTGTGTATTCAGATTAATATGCAGAAACAGATAAACTGGTTAAATATTATTACAATTCTGTTTGGATTCAGCTCGACGGTTGTTTCTCAAAAGTTTTTTTGTCTTTTGTTTTATTGTATAAAACAAAAATTTCAAAAATTCTCCAATTCTTTTCTTGTTCAAAATCCAAAGAAATGTTTCATCTAGTTTTCAGTTTGTTATTCCGTACGGCGTTCCGTACAGTAGCTTTTTCTCTACCCTTTCGGAATAACATTTGCGCCTGTTTTAGATACCTCGAAAGTTTGTCTTTTAGAATGCAGACAACCTGGCAGAGCTTCAACTTCCCTACACCGCAGGCTGTGCATTTTTGCTTTCTTCTGAGTCAACTTAATGCAGCAGTTAACACATGCCAGCGCTGTGCCGGGGTCTGAGGGGGGCTGTGCCGTGTTACTATGTTACAATGTAAACACATATTCAAATAGCAAATGGTCTGGCACTTGATAGCCCAACATGACTTTTTCTCTGCAATGCATAGCACATTCCCCGCGCATGCGGTGGCAAACAGCAGAGCTCCAGGCAGTAAGAGATCTTGGGTAAATGAGGAATGGGATTGTTTGGATTAACCTCCCTGCGAGCGTTCGGGTCTAGTGACAGTGTCAGAGTCAGCCATAAACTTTTTCCATATTCAACGTAAATTCGATCTTGACTATGTAAACTTTGAACATATTTTACCTTTTAAATACAAAACTGATCTTCTAAAAAGTTAGAGCAAAAATTTCCCAAACTTCACTTTAGGGGCAGTTTCATTAAAATTGCCATTATATAAAATTAAGTCTAAACTGATTTTGGTCTGAACCGAAGTGAAAAGTTATGTATGAAAGTCTTAGGGCTCGTGGCGCATCAGTTTTGTCTCCATGTCCACAAAAAAAAAACTGAAGGTTTAACATTGTTGTGCTTTGAGGTTTTTCAGCCTCATCGGTTAAAAAAAATGATGTTTTTATCAGATTTTTTAGACCCATAGGGGCTCATTTACTTACCTGGTCCATTCGCGATCCCGCGGCGCGTTGTTCGGCGTTGATTCGGAGCTTGCCAAAATTCACTAAGGTCGTGCACCCGATATCCACTAGGTGTCGCTGCTGCGCCGAAGTCCGCCGGAGTTCACCATCCTCTTCCTGGTGCATGTAAGTGCGTGTCAAGCGACACATTTTTTTAAAAAAATATCATGGTTTTTCCGAATCCGTCGGGTTTTCAGGTGGCCACGCCCCCCCATTTCCATCGCATGAAACCCGGCGCCAATGCGACACAATCCAATCCAATCAAAACGGCGCAAACCGGTAATTTTCTGGAAACCCGGTGAAAATAAGCGATTCAGGCCGTTAGTAAATGAGCCCCATAGACTTCTATTGCCTTCCGTGATCCGCATCTGTGAAAAAATAGGACATGTTTTATAATTTTTTCCACGGAAAACGGATCAGTAAAAGTAGAAGCTAATGTAAAAACACCCATAGAAATCAATGGCTTTTTTAGGCATCAGTGGAAATCACTGCACCAGGGACGTGAAAAACAACGTCGACGTGAAAGAGCCCTTAGGCTGACCTCTTTTTAGATCTGTAACACTAAGGATTTTCTTAGATAAAGGTGGTGATGATCAATTAACCAAGTTAATTTGATTTGATACTTTGGGGCAGATTTACTTACCCGGTCCGTTCGCGATCCAGCGGCGCGTTCTCTGCGGTGGATTCGGGTCCGGCCGGGATTCATCAAGGTAGTTCCTCCGCCGTCCACCAGGTGGCGCTGCTGCGCTGAAAAGCATCGGAAAGCACTCAAGTTCACCGAGCCAGACCAAGTGAAGGTAAGCGCGTCCCAAGGTAAGCCACGCCCCCCGATTTCTGTCTCGCCACAATCCGATCGCGTGCGCCAAAATCCCGGGGCAATACAGGGAAAATCGTTGCAAATCGGAAATATTCGGGTAACACGTCGGGAAAACGCGAATCGGGCCCTTAGTAAATGACCCCCTTTATCTCTTAATAACTATGGATGTTTTTCACCCATGGATATCATGTTGGAATCACTGTTGGGACAGTCCTTCCACTGCAGAATAGTAGGCATAGGAAAAACCAGAGCCAAAGCAGCATATCCGAAACAAAATTGAATGGTTAATAGTCTGAAACAAGATAGCAACACAGTACAAAATCCAAAGACAAGGGGTGGCAGAAAGTAAAAAAGTAAAGGTAACTCAAATCTAAGTCAGGTAGAATAAACACACTAGAGTAGGTAAACAAATCACTGGCAGAGGCATCCAGTTCCGAGGACAGTTTTATAGCTGGCTGATGAGATAGCTGAGAGCAAGGTGAGAAAACCAAGCAAGTTTTAACCCTTACCTACCTTATAGACCAGCTTCAAACTGGGAATGTGACAATTATGTCCTGATATGATAACATTGAAAGACTTTTCCATATAACTGTATGACAAGAAATGCTCTGGAGAGCTGATGACTCATCTTTGAGTGAATCCATGTAGAATACTGATTTTCTCCCTTTTTGTCTGAAACCTGTTCTAAATACTTTGTGTCATTTCTCGTGAAATTGCTTCTTTTGTGCATTGAGATGACTCATTGAGCTACTTGTGACTTGTGTCAATGACAAACACATCTTCACATTATCTACACGCGGATCACCTATTCATCTACTCATCAGATTATTCAAATGATACAATCGCCCATTATTTTAGATGTTAATATTAACGATGGCACATTATAAAATACATCTATTCTGCATTTGCTACTATCGTCTGAAACTCGATAATATAAGTCTATAATACAAGCTCATGGATCCGCAACAGAAAATGTCACAACAGAAAAGCGGGAAAATTTCACAGTTATGTCCACTTCCCATATTGGTATCCAGCTTAACCCCCCCCCCCCCCCCCCAGTTATATTAGATACAGCCTTCCTGACTATAATTTATGTAGCTCCCCCCTCCCAAGTTATATTCAGTCCCCTCCTATATGGATAAAAAGGCTCACCTTCAAGTTATTTTTATACAGCCCCCCAATTATATAGTATGCAGCCCCCCATCCCTGGAGGTTTATTATATAAATCCACCTCCCAGTTAAATTATATCCAGCTCCCCTCTCATATTGGGATACATCCTTGCAAGTTATATAATGTGAAGCCTTCCTATATTTTTATATAATTATAATAATCTGCCCAGGAATAAAAATAATAAAGCAGTTACCGACATTGCCGCTTCCATCCTCTTCTCCCTGCTCTTCTCCCGGGCCTTGGTTCTGTGCAGTGACAGATTTGGTAAGACGTAAACTGCACCATCTGGGTCCTGCAGAGTTGCACAGACAATGGACCTAAAAGACACAGATGCAATTGACTTTCCTTTCGGGCACCCACATTATTTTCTTCCGCCCTCCCTGAGGGCTTGGACATTTGCTGCCTGAGGCGAGATTTCCATCTCATCTCGCGGCAGATGTGGCCCTGCTTCCTACAATAAATACTTTTGCATTTGAGAGCTCATTTTTTTGTGGCACATGTTTTAGTTTTACGTGGCACAGTTTATTTCAAGTATAATTTGGTTTGGAGACAATAGGCCCTTGAATTATGGGACAATCAGAATCATCCTGCTACGATTTTATGGGGGGAAGGCTGGCAATTGCTGATCTGATGGGCAGCCTCCACAGCTTTCAGGAGGAGGTATGTAAAAGAAGACATAAAATGTAGCCAGTTTCCAAAATTTTGCAAATGCAGTATGCCTAGAATCATTCACGAGGAGATGTTTCTCCTTGTGGAGGTCCTGATGGTTGAAGGTCTCCATGGAGACCACTATGACATTTAGTTCTCCTACATAAATAATGAAAAACCTTTAGATGACATCAGAAAGTTTTTTTCCCCTTCAGAAGAACAAATAATATGTAACTTCGCTCTAAAGACAAATATTTATGCAAATTAGCTTTTCAGTGCACCATAGGCGGGGCTAATACCTGCTGCTACCCACATCTCTTCTATCTATGGGGGTTGTCATTCTGTAAAAAGTCGGTTTAGAAAGCGGGAAAACAGGTGCACAGGCAAACACAGCCCCGCCTCTGATGCACAGAAAAGCTAATTTGCATAAATATAAAACCAAAAGGAAACCTGAAGAAAAAAACCTGGGAATAAGGAAAATTATGTATTGAAAGGTTGTAAAGTGCCCTACACAATGTTGTTTATACATGTGGGATATTTTGGGAACTGGTAGTCCATAAATTGGTCCTGTCTGCTATCGTAGTCTTAAAATGGAGCAGTAAAGTGATATGTGATATTTTCCTATAGCTCCAGTGCATAGGTACAAGCCGGGGAAGGGAAAGTCTAGATACACAAGCAAGACGTACGCTGACAGCAAGTAACATTCCTACTCATCTCACATGATCAATCAAAAGCTTAAAACAGCTTACGGAGAGGGCCACCTCCCACCGGTAGACCGCCGTCTCATGGTGAATTACTACACCCCCCCCTCTAAAAAGTGATATAGTTCTGACTCTTTAATCCTCTATTTGCATTTGTGAGTGTTCCAGTGATTAGTATGAGATGTTCCTGACACGCAGACTGCCCATTCCTTGTGACCGGATCGACACAACCGTGTGAAAGAATTGGAAGGGTGACACAGCTTCCAGGAGTGACTTGGGTCATTAGTCAGGCCAAAAAGAAGAAAAGGAGGGGGAAGGCGTTGGGAGGGCAGTTGCTTACAAACAAAAAGGTTTCCTTTAGGAACAGCCAGCGAGCATGGAAGGATTGCCATTCCAGGAGGACATTCCTGCATTCTGGCTGCGCTCCACACCCCGGAAATAAAGTCCCGTTTCCTGTGGCACACTTTACATTTCATTTATAAAAGCTCTGTATCCTCGTCTGTCACATGTGAGTCCAGGACACAGAGTTTTCCGTCAAAGAGCTGTTTTTGTGGATACAATCATATATATACATATATGTGTGTGTGTATATATATATACACTCACCGGCCACTTTATTAGGTACACCTGTCCAACTGCTCGTTAACACTTAATTTCTAATCAGCCAATCACATGGTGGCAACTCAGTGCATTTAGGCATGTAGACATGGTCAAGACAATCTACTGCAGTTCAAACCGAGCATCAGTATGGGGAAGAAAGGTGATTTGAGGCCTTTGAACGTGGCATGGTTGTTGGTGCCAGAAGGGCTGGTCTGAGTATTTCAGAAACTGCTGATCTACTAGGATTTTCACGCACAACCATCTCTCGGGTTTACAGAGAATGGTCCGAAAAAGAAAAAACATCCAGTGAGCGGCAGTTCTGTGGGCGGAAATGCCTTGTTGATGCCAGAGGTCAGAGGAGAATGGGCAGACTGGTTCGAGCTGATAGAAAGGCAACAGTGACTCAAATCGCCACCCGTTACAACCAAGGTAGGCAGAAGAGCATCTCTGAAAGTACAGTACGTCCAACTTTGAGGCAGATGGGCTACAGCAGCAGAAGACCACACCGGATGCCACTCCTTTCAGCTAAGAACAGGAAACTGAGGCTACAATTTGCACAAGTACAGTACGTTAAACTTTGAGGCAGATGGGCTACAGCAGCAGAAGACCACACCGGGTGCCACTCCTCTCAGCTAAGAACAGGAAACTGAGGCTACAATTTGCACAAGCTCATCGAAATTGGACAGTAGAAGATTGGAAAAACGTTGCCTGGTCTGATGAGTCTCGATTTCTGCTGCGACATTCGGATGGTAGGGTCACAATTTGGCGTCAACAACATGAAAGCACGGATCCATCCTGCCTTGTATAAACGGTTCAGGCTGGTGGTGGTGGTGTCATGGTGTGGGGAATATTTTCTTGGCACTCTTTGGGCCCCTTGGTACAACGCCACAGCCTACCTGAGTATTGTTGCTGACCATGTCCATCCCTTTATGACCACAATGTACCCTGTAACATCTGATGGCTACTTTCAGCAGGATAATGCGCCATGTCATAAAGCTGGAATCATCTCAGACTGGTTTCTTGAACATGACAATGAGGTCACTGTACTCAAATGGCCTCCACAGTCACCAGATCTCAATCCAATAGAGCATCTTTGGGATGTGGTGGAACGGGAGATTCGCATCATGGATGTGCAGCCGACAAATCTGCGGCAACTGTGTGATGTCATCATGTCAATATGGACCAAAATCTCTGAGGAATGCTTCCAGCACCTTGTTGTATCTATGCCACGAAGAATTGAGGCAGTTCTGAAGGCAAAAGGGGGTCCAACCCGTTACTAGCATGGTGTACCTAATAAAGTGACCGCTGAGTGTATATACATATATACCGTATCTACTCGTGTAAAAGCCGAGTTTTTCAGCACAAAAAATGTGCTGAAAAACGTCCCCTCGGGACGTATATATACAGTAACATAACTAGACAGGGAGGCTGTATATAATATAACTAGACGCGGAGGCTGTATATAATATAACTAGATGGGGAGGCTGTATATAATATAACTAGACAGGAAGGCTGTATATAATATAACTAGATGGGGAGGCTATATATAATATAACTAGATGGGGAGGCTGTATATAATATAACTAGATGGGGAGGCTGTATATAATATAACTAGACGGGGAGGCTGTATATAATATAACTAGATGGGGAGGCTGTATATAATATAACTAGACAGGAAGGCTGTATATAATATAACTAGATGGGGAGGCTGTATATAATATAACTAGATGGGGAGGCTGTATATAATATAACTAGACAGGAAGGCTGTATATAATATAACTAGACAGGGAGGCTGTATATAATATAACTAGACGGGGAGGCTGTATATAATATAACTAGACAGGAAGGCTGTATATAATATAACTAGACAGGGAGGCTGTATATAATATAACTAGACCGCGAGGCTGTATATAATATAACTAGACCGCGAGGCTGTATATAATATAACTAGATGGGGAGGCTGTATATAATATAACTAGACGGGGAGGCTGTATATAATATAACTAGACAGGAAGGCTGTATATAATATAACTAGACCGGGAGGCTGTATATAATATAACTAGATGGGGAGGCTGTATATAATATAACTAGATGGGGAGGCTGTATATAATATAACTAGATGGGGAGGCTGTATATAATATAACTAGATGGGGAGGCTGTATATAATATAACTAGATGGGGAGGATGTATATAATATAACTAGACAGGGAGGCTGTATATTATATAACTAGATGGGGAGGCTGTATATAATATAACTAGACAGGGAGGCTGTATATTATATAACTAGATGGGGAGGCTGTATATAATATAACTAGACCGGGAGGCTGTATATAATATAACTTGTCCGGGAGGCTGTATATAATATAACTATACAGGGAGGTTGTATTTGATATACCTAGACGGGGAGGCTGTATATAATATAACTAGACCGAGAGGCTGTATATAATATAACTAGATGGGGAGGCTGTATATAATATAACTAGACACGGAGGCTGTATATAAAATAACTAGATGGGGAGGCTGTATATAATATAACTAGATGGGGAGGCTGTATATAATATAACTAGACGTGGAGGCTGTATATAATATAACTAGACCGGGAGGCTGTATATAAAATAACTAGATGGGGAGGCTGTATATAATATAACTAGACGTGGAGGCTGTATATAATATAACTTGTCCGGGAGGCTGTATATAATATAACTATACAGGGAGGTTGTATTTGATATACCTAGACGGGGAGGCTGTATATAATATAACTAGATGGGGAGGCTGTATATAATATAACTAGACCGCGAGGCAGCATATAATATAACTAGACTGGGAGGGTATATACACCATAATATAACTCGATGGGTAGGCTGTATATAATATAACTAGATGGGGAGGCTGTATATAATATAACTAGACGCGGAGGCTGTTTATAATATAACTACATGGGGAGGCTGTATATAATATAACTAGATGTGGAGGCTGTATATAATATAACTAGATGGGGAGGCTGTATATAATATAACTAGACCGGGAGGCTGTATATAATATAACTAGATGGGGAGGCTGTATATAATATAACTAGATGGGGAGGCTGTATATAATATAACTAGATGGGGAGGCTGTATATAATATAACTAGACAGGGGGGCTGTATATAATATAACTATACCGGGAGGCTGTATATAATATAACTAGACCGGGAGGCTGTATATAATATAACTAGATGGGGAGGCTGTATATAATATAACTAGATGGGGAGGCTGTATATAATATAACTAGATGGGGAGGCTGTATATAATATAACTAGACAGGGTGGCTGTATATAATATAACTATACCGGGAGGCTGTATATAATATAACTTGTCCGGGAGGCTGTATATAATATAACTATACAGGGAGGTTGTATTTGATATACCTAGACGGGGAGGCTGTATATAATATAACTAGACCGCGAGGCAGCATATAATATAACTAGACCGGGAGGGTATATACACCATAATATAACTCGATGGGTAGGCTGTATATAATGTAACTAGATGGGGAGGCTGTATATAATATAACTAGACAGGAAGGCTGTATATAATATAACTAGATGGGGAGGCTGTATATAATATAACTAGATGGGGAGGCTGTATATAATATAACTAGACAGGAAGGCTGTATATAATATAACTAGACAGGGAGGCTGTATATAATATAACTAGATGGGGAGGCTGTATATAATATAACTAGACAGGAAGGCTGTATATAATATAACTAGACAGGGAGGCTGTATATAATATAACTAGACCGCGAGGCTGTATATAATATAACTAGATGGGGAGGCTGTATATAATATAACTAGACGGGGAGGCTGTATATAATATAACTAGACCGGGAGGCTGTATATAAAATAACTAGATGGGGAGGCTGTATATAATATAACTAGACGTGGAGGCTGTATATAATATAACTTGTCCGGGAGGCTGTATATAATATAACTATACAGGGAGGTTGTATTTGATATACCTAGACGGGGAGGCTGTATATAATATAACTAGATGGGGAGGCTGTATATAATATAACTAGACCGCGAGGCAGCATATAATATAACTAGACTGGGAGGGTATATACACCATAATATAACTCGATGGGTAGGCTGTATATAATATAACTAGATGGGGAGGCTGTATATAATATAACTAGACGCGGAGGCTGTTTATAATATAACTACATGGGGAGGCTGTATATAATATAACTAGATGTGGAGGCTGTATATAATATAACTAGATGGGGAGGCTGTATATAATATAACTAGACCGGGAGGCTGTATATAATATAACTAGATGGGGAGGCTGTATATAATATAACTAGATGGGGAGGCTGTATATAATATAACTAGATGGGGAGGCTGTATATAATATAACTAGACAGGGGGGCTGTATATAATATAACTATACCGGGAGGCTGTATATAATATAACTAGACCGGGAGGCTGTATATAATATAACTAGATGGGGAGGCTGTATATAATATAACTAGATGGGGAGGCTGTATATAATATAACTAGACAGGGTGGCTGTATATAATATAACTATACCGGGAGGCTGTATATAATATAACTTGTCCGGGAGGCTGTATATAATATAACTATACAGGGAGGTTGTATTTGATATACCTAGACGGGGAGGCTGTATATAATATAACTAGACCGCGAGGCAGCATATAATATAACTAGACCGGGAGGGTATATACACCATAATATAACTCGATGGGTAGGCTGTATATAATATAACTAGATGGGGAGGCTGTATATAATATAACTAGACAGGAAGGCTGTATATAATATAACTAGATGGGGAGGCTGTATATAATATAACTAGATGGGGAGGCTGTATATAATATAACTAGACAGGAAGGCTGTATATAATATAACTAGACAGGGAGGCTGTATATAATATAACTAGATGGGGAGGCTGTATATAATATAACTAGACAGGAAGGCTGTATATAATATAACTAGACAGGGAGGCTGTATATAATATAACTAGACCGCGAGGCTGTATATATTATAACTAGATGGGGAGGCTGTATATAATATAACTAGACGGGGAGGCTGTATATAATATAACTAGACAGGAAGGCTGTATATAATATAACTAGATGGGGAGGCTGTATATAATATAACTAGATGGGGAGGCTGTATATTATATAACTAGATGGGGAGGCTGTATATAATATAACTAGACAGGGAGGCTGTATATTATATAACTAGATGGGGAGGCTGTATATAATATAACTAGACCGGGAGGCTGTATATAATATAACTTGTCCGGGAGGCTGTATATAATATAACTATACAGGGAGGTTGTATTTGATATACCTAGACGGGGAGGCTGTATATAATATAACTAGACCGAGAGGCTGTATATAATATAACTAGACGCGGAGGCTGTATATAAAATAACTAGATGGGGAGGCTGTATATAATATAACTAGATGGGGAGGCTGTATATAATATAACTAGATGGGGAGGCTGTATATAATATAACTAGACCGGGAGGCTGTATATAATATAACTTGTCCGGGAGGCTGTAAATAATATAACTAGACAGGGAGGCTGTATATTATATAACTAGATGGGGAGGCTGTATATAATATAACTAGACCGGGAGGCTGTATATGATATAACTTGTCCGGGAGGCTGTATATAATATAACTATACAGGGAGGTTGTATTTGATATACCTAGACGGGGAGGCTGTATATAATATAACTAGACCGAGAGGCTGTATATAATATAACTAGACGCGGAGGCTGCATATAAAATAACTAGATGGGGAGGCTGTATATAATATAACTAGACGGGGAGGCTGTATATAATATAACTAGACCGCGAGGCAGTATATAATATAACTAGACTGGGAGGGTATATACACCATAATATAACTCGATGGGTAGGCTGTATATAATATAACTAGATGGGGAGGCTGTATATAATATAACTAGACGCGGAGGCTGTATATAATATAACTAGACGCGGAGGCTGTATATAATATAACTACATGGGGAGGCTGTATATAATATAACTAGATGTGGAGGCTGTATATAATATAACTAGATGGGGAGGCTGTATATAATATAACTAGACCGGGAGGCTGTATATAATATAACTAGATGGGGAGGCTGTATATAATATAACTAGATGGGGAGGCTGTATATAATATAACTAGACCAGGAGGCTGTATATAATATAACTAGACCAGGAGGCTGTATATAATATAACTAGACCGGGAGGCTGTATATAATATAACTAGACCGGGAGGCTGTATATAATATAACTAGACCGGGAGGCTGTATATAATATAACTAGACGCGGAGGCTGTATATAATATAACTAGATGGGGAGGCTGTATATAATATAACTAGAAGGGGAGGCTGTATATAATATAACTAGATGGGGAGGCTGTATATAATATAACTAGATGGGGAGGCTGTATATAATATAACTAGACAGGGGGGCTGTATATAATATAACTATACCGGGAGGCTGTATATAATATAACTAGACCGGGAGGCTGTATATAATATAACTTGTCCGGGAGGCTGTATATAATATAACTATACAGGGAGGTTGTATTTGATATACCTAGACGGGGAGGCTGTATATAATATAACTAGACCGCAAGGCAGCATATAATATAACTAGACCGGGAGGGTATATACACCATAATATAACTCGATGGGTAGGCTGTATATAAAAATAACTAGATGGGGAGGCTGTATATAATATAACTAGACCGGGAGGCTGTATATAATATAACTAGATGGGGAGGCTGTATATAATATAACTAGATGGGGAGGCTGTATATAATATAACTAGACAGGGGGGCTGTATATAATATAACTAGACCGGGAGGCTGTATATAATATAACTAGACCGGGAGGCTGTATATAATATAACTAGATGTGGAGGCTGTATATAATATAACTAGATGTGGAGGCTGTATATAATATAACTAGACCGGGAGGCTGTATATAATATAACTAGACCGGGAGGCTGTATATAATATAACTAGATGGGGAGGCTGTATATAATATAACTAGATGGGGAGGCTGTATATAATATAACTAGACAGGGGGGCTGTATATAATATAACTAGACCGGGAGGCTGTATATAATATAACTTGTCCGGGAGGTTGTATATGATATACCTAGACGGGGAGGCTGTATATAATATAACTAGACTGGGAGGGTATATATACAGTAACATAACTAGACAGGGAGGCTGTATATTATATAACTAGATGGGGAGGCTGTATATTATATAACTAGACGGCAGACTGCATATAATATGACTAGACCGCGAGGGTATATATACCATAATATAACTAGACGGGGAGGCTGTATATAATATAACTAGACGGGGAGGCTGTATATAATATAACTAGATGGGGAGGCTGTATATGATATAAGTAGACCGGGAGGCTGTATATAATATAACTAGATGGGGAGGCTGTATATAATATAACTAGACCGGGAGGCTGTATATAATATAACTAGATGGGGAGGCTGTATATAATATAACTAGATGGGAGGCTGTATATAATATAACTAGACCGGGAGGCTGTATATAATATAACTAGATGGGGAGGCTGTATATAATATAACTAGATGGGGAGGCTGTATATAATATAACTAGACGGGGAGGCTGTATATAATATAACTAGATGGGGAGGCTGTATATAATATAACTAGACGGGGAGGCTGTATATAATATAACTAGATGGGGAGGCTGTATATAATATAACTAGACGCGGAGGCTGTATATAATATAACTAGACGCGGAGGATGTATATAATATAACTACATGGGGAGGCTGTATATAATATAACTAGATGGGGAGGCTGTATATAATATAACTAGATGGGGAGGCTGTATATAATATAACTAGACGGGGAGGCTGTATATAATATAACTAGATGGGGAGGCTGTATATAATATAACTAGACAGGAAGGCTGTATATAATATAACTAGATGGGGAGGCTGTATATAATATAACTAGACAGGGAGGCTGTATATAATATAACTAGACAGGGAGGCTGTATATAATATAACTAGACCGCGAGGCTGTATATAATATAAATAGACGGGGAGGCTGTATATAATATAAATAGACGGGGAGGCTGTATATTATATAACTAGATGGGGAGGCTTTATATAATATAACTAGATGGGGAGGCTTTATATAATATAACTACATGGGGAGGCTGTATATAATATAACTAGATGGGGAGGCTGTATATAATATAACTAGATGGGGAGGCTGTATATAATATAACTAGACAGGGAGGCTGTATATTATATAACTAGACGGGGAGGCTGTATATAATATAACTAGAACGGGAGGCTGTATATAATATAACTAGACGTGGAGGCTGTATATAATATAACTAGATGGGGAGGCTGTATATAATATAACTAGACGCGGAGGCTGTATATAATATAACTAGATGGGGAGGCTGTATATAATATAACTAGACGCGGAGGCTGTATATAATATAACTAGATGGGAAGGCTGTATATAATATAACTAGACGTGTAGGCTGTATATAATATAACTATACCGGGAGGCTGTATATAATATAACTAGACAGGGAGGCTGTATATAATATAACTTGTCCGGGAGGCTGTATATAATATAACTATACAGGGAGGTTGTATTTTATATACATAGACGGGGAGGCTGTATATAATATAACTAGCCCGCGAGGCAGCATATAATATAACTAGACCGGGAGGGTATATACACCATAATATAACTAGATGGGGAGGCTGTATATAATATAACTAGATGGGGAGGCTGTATATAATATAACTAGACCGGGAGGCTGTATATAATATAACTAGATGGGGAGGCTGTATATAATATAACTAGACCAGGAGGGTATATACACCATAATATAACTAGATGGGGAGGCTGTATATAATATAACTAGACCGGGAGGCTGTATATAATATAACTAGACGCGGAGGCTGTATATAATATAACTAGATGGGGAGGCTGTATATAATATAACTAGACGTGGAGGCTGTATATAATATAACTAGACGTGGAGGCTGTATATAATATAACTAGATGGGGAGGCTGTATATAATATAACTAGACGTGGAGGCTGTATATAATATAACTATACCGGGAGGCTGTATATAATATAACTAGACCGGGAGGCTGTATATAATATAACTATACAGGGAGGTTGTATATAATATAACTAGATGGGGAGGCTGTATATAATATAACTAGATGGGGAGGCTGTATATAATATAACTAGATGGGGAGGCTGTATATAATATAACTAGATGGGGAGGCTGTATATAATATAACTAGACAGGGGGGCTGTATATAATATAACTAGACCGGGAGGTTGTATATGATATACCTAGACGGGGAGGCTGTATATAATATGACAAGGCCGGGAGGCTGTAAATGATATAACTAGATCGGGAGGGTATATATACAGTAACATAACTAGACAGGGAGGCTGTATATTATATAACTAGATGGGGAGGCTGTATATAATATAACTAGACGGCAGACTGCATATAATATGACTAGACCGCGAGGGTATATATACCATAATATAACTAGACCGGGAGGCTGTATATAATATAACTAGACAGGAAGGCTGTATATAATATAACTAGACCGGGAGGCTGTATATAATATAACTAGATGGGGAGGCTGTATATAATATAACTAGACCGGGAGGCTGTATATTATATAACTAGACGCGGAGGCTGTATACTGTATAATATAACTAGATGGGGAGGCTGTATATAATATAACTAGACGCGGAGGCTGTATATGATATAACTAGGCCGGGAGGCTGTATATAATATAACTAGATGGGGAGGCTGTATATAATATAACTAGATGGGGAGGCTGTATATAATATAACTAGATGGGGAGGCTGTATATAATATAACTAGACGCGGAGGCTGTATATAATATAACTAGATGGGGAGGCTGTATATAATATAACTAGACGCGGAGGCTGTATATGATATAACTAGACCGGGAGGCTGTATATAATATAACTAGATGGGGAGGCTGTATATAATATAACTAGATGGGGAGGCTATATATAATATAACTAGATGGGGAGGCTGTATATAATATAACTAGACGCGGAGGCTGTATATAATATAACTAGATGGGGAGGCTGTATATAATATAACTAGACGCGGAGGCTGTATATAATATAACTAGACCGGGAGGCTGTATATAATATAACTAGATGGGGAGGCTGTATATAATATAACTAGACGGGGAGGCTGTATATGATATAACTAGACCGGGAGGCTGTATATAATATAACTAGACGCGGGGGCTGTATATAATATAACTAGATGGGGAGGCTGTATATAATATAACTAGATGGGGAGGCTGTATATGATATAACTAGACCGGGAGGCTGTATATAATATAACTAGACGCGGAGGCTGTATATAATATAACTAGATGGGGAGGCTGTATATAATATAACTAGACGCGGAGGCTGTATATGATATAACTAGACCGGGAGGCTGTATATAATATAACTAGATGGGGAGGCTGTATATAATATAACTAGACGGGGAGGCTGTATATAATATAACTAGACCGGGAGGCTGTATATAATATAACTAGACCGGGAGGCTGTATATAATATAACTAGATGGGGAGGCTGTATATAATATAACTAGATGGGGAGGCTGTATATAATATAACTAGACGCGGAGGCTGTATATAATATAACTAGATGGGGAGGCTGTATATAATATAACTAGATGGGGAGGCTGTATATAATATAACTAGATGGGGAGGCTGTATATAAAATAACTAGACCGGGAGGCTGTATATAATATAACTAGATGGGGAGGCTGTATATAATATAACTAGACGCGGAGGCTGTATATAATATAACTAGATGGGGAGGCTGTATATAATATAACTAGATGGGGAGGCTGTATATAATATAACTAGATGGGGAGGCTGTATATAATATAACTAGTTTGAGAGGCTGTATATAATATAACTAGATGGGGAGGCTGTATATAATATAACTAGGTGGGGAGGCTGTATATAATATAACTTGACCGGGAGGCTGTATATAATATAACTAGATGGGGAGGCTGTATATAATATAACTAGATGGGGAGGCTGTATATAATATAACTAGATGGGGAGGCTGTATATAATATAACTAGACCGGGAGGCTGTATATAATATAACTAGATGGGGAGGCTGTATATAATATAACTAGTTTGAGAGGCTGTATATAATATAACTAGACAGGGAGGCTGTATATAATATAACTAGATGGGGAGGCTGTATATAATATAACTAGACGCGGAGGCTGTATATAATATAACTAGATGGGGAGGCTGTATATAATATAACTAGATGGGGAGGCTGTATATAATATAACTAGGTGGGGAGGCTGTATATAATATAACTTGACCGGGAGGCTGTATATAATATAACTAGATGGGGAGGCTGTATATAATATTACTAGATGGGGAGGCTGTATATAATATAACTAGATGGGGAGGCTGTATATAATATAACTAGACCGGGAGGCTGTATATAATATAACTAGATGGGGAGGCTGTATATAATATAACTAGTTTGAGAGGCTGTATATAATATAACTAGACCGGGAGGCTGTATATAATATAACTAGATGGGGAGGCTGTATATAATATAACTAGTTTGAGAGGCTGTATATAATATAACTAGACAGGGAGGCTGTATATAATATAACTAGATGGGGAGGCTGTATATAATATAACTAGACGCGGAGGCTGTATATAATATAACTAGATGGGGAGGCTGTATATAATATAACTAGATGGGGAGGCTGTATATAATATAACTAGGTGGGGAGGCTGTATATAATATAACTTGACCGGGAGGCTGTATATAATATAACTAGATGGGGAGGCTGTATATAATATTACTAGATGGGGAGGCTGTATATAATATAACTAGATGGGGAGGCTGTATATAATATAACTAGACCGGGAGGCTGTATATAATATAACTAGATGGGGAGGCTGTATATAATATAACTAGTTTGAGAGGCTGTATATAATATAACTAGACAGGGAGGCTGTATATAATATAACTAGATGGGGAGGCTGTATATAATATAACTAGATGGGGAGGCTGTATATAATATAACTAGACCGGGAGGCTGTATATAATATAACTAGATGGGGAGGCTGTATATAATATAACTAGATGGGGAGGCTGTATATAATATAACTAGATGGGGAGGCTGTATATAATATAACTAGATGGGGAGGCTGTATATAATATAACTAGACCGGGAGGCTGTATATAATATAACTACATGGGGAGGCTGTATATAATATAACTAGATGGGGAGGCTGTATTTAATGTAATGGGGGAGGTACCGCATGTAATTTCTGGGAGAAGGATTTTAATAAAATGATGTGGAGCTGTATATATTTAAATTGATGGGGGGGGGGTATCTGTATATAAAGGATTGTATATAATTAAACTTGTATGAGGCCAGATTTTAATTAAACTATGGGAGCAACATATCATTTAATTGGGAGAGAGGGGCTTTTTTATATACCGGTATTTAACCCCTTCCCGCCGCAGCCTTTTTTCGTTTTTGCGTTTTCATTTTTCACTCCCCACATTCAAAAATCTGTAACTTTTTTATTTTTCCATGTACAGAGCTGTGTGACGGCTTATTTTCTGCGTAAGAAATTATACTTCAAAATGGTGGTATTTATTATTCCATGCCAAGCAATTTTTTGAAAAGAGGGGGGGAAAAATTCTTTATTCTTTGGGTCGGTACCAAATTTGTATAGGTTTTATAATGTTTTCATACATTTAAAAAATTTAAAACCTCCTGTACAAAATTTTATTGGGGGATTTTGCCATCTTCTGGTGCTAATAACTTTTTCATACTTTGGTGTATGGAGCTGGGGATGGTGTTGTTTTTTGCGGATTTTGATGACGTTTACAATGTTATCAGTTTTAGGACTGTATGATCTTTTGATCACTTTTTATAGAATTTTTAATATTTTTTTAAATAGCAAAAAAGTGCCATTTTCGACTTTGGGCGCGATTTTCCGTTACGGGGTTAAACGCAGTGAAAAAACGTTATAATTTTTTGATAGATCGGGCATTTTCGGACGCGGCGATACCTAATGTGTTTATGATTTTTGCTGTTTATTTATATTTATATCAGTTCTAGGGAAAGGGGGGTGATTATAATTTTTAGGTTTTTTTATTATAATTTTTTTTTTTTTACTTTTTTTTTTTTTTTTTTTTACTATTTTTCAGACTCCCTAGGGTACTTTAACCCTTGGGTGTCTGTACGATCCTATCATATACTGCCATACTACAGTATGGCAGTATATGGGGATTTTAGCACATTGATAGCACATTGTAATGAATGGGTTAACACGAAGTTGCTTCGGGTCTTCGTGAGACCCGAGGCTACCATGGCGACGGATCGCCACTCCCCGATGACGTCACGGTGAGCGTCGATTCTCAGAAAGATGCCGGCGGCAATCGGCAGTAAAACACCCGCGATCGAAGCCGGCAATATGCAGCAATGACTTACCGGCTATGAAGAGGGCTCGGCCCGCGAGCCCTCTTCATGTACCGGGACCCGACATGTGACCTGACATGTGACGTCACATGTCGGGAAGGGGTTAAAATTAGGAGGATGCTGTGTATGATATATATATATATATATATATATATATATATATATTAATTAAGGGGAGAGTAATCAGTTTAGGGGGGTCCAGTATATATAATAAATGGGGGTGCGTAGTATATATTATAATACATTAGTATGGGCCACAATGTGGATGTTTTGTATGTGGGTGGGTTGTGTTGTGACTGTGGTATATATGATTTAGGAGCACAGTGTTGTTTAGTTGACTTTATGCATTAAGTGACTGTGGTATTTTATGTGCACAGTGTGGAGATGTGGCGGGAGATGAAGGCATCTGACAGGAATTTCAACAGTCGTGCCTGGAGAAGTCGTACTGAAGTCCTCTACCTGAAGGAGCAGATTGTCACCTGTAAGGTACTAGTTGCCACCTCTACCTCACTGACTGTACTTCTAGCAAGTCTGCCTTCTGTATGCGAGCTGGTCTGTGGGATGTTATAAACGTTTAGTAATGCTGTCAACCAGGCGTGTTTCTAAGAGGGTCAGGGCCGCATTGGAAACTGCATAGGAAACTTCTAATCTGCTCAGCTCCTCCTGCTCTATAACATGTTGCCTGCAGGTAGGACACTATGTACAAACTGCTTAGCTCCTCCTGTTCTATAACATGCTGCCTGCAGATAGGACACTATGTACAATCTGCTCAGCTCCTCCTGCTCTATAACATGCTGCCTGCAGATAGGACACTATGTACAATCTGCTCAGCTCCTCCTGCTCTATAACATGCTGCATGCAGATAAGACACTATGTACAATCTGCTCAGCTCCTCCTGCTCTATAACATGCTGCCTGCAGATAGGACACTGTATACAATCTGCTCAGCTCGTCCTGCTCTATAACATGCTGCCTGCAGATAGGACACTATGTACAATCTACTCAGCTCCTCATGCTCTATAACATGCAGCCTGCAGATACGACACTTTGTACAATCTGCTCAGCTCCACCTGCTCTATAACATGCTGTCTGCAGATAGGACACTATGTACAATCTGCTCAGCTCCTCCTGCTCTATAACATGCTGCCTGCAGATAGGACACTATGTACAATCTGCTCAGCTCCTCCTGCTCTATAACATGCTGCCTGCAGATAGGGCACTATGTACAATCTGCTCAGCTCATCCTGCTCTATAACATGCTGCCTGCAGATAGGACACTATGTACAATCTACTCAGCTCCTTCTGCTCTATAACATGCTGCATGCAGATAAGACACTATGTACAATCTGCTCAGCTCCTCCTGCTCTATAACATGCTGCCTGCAGATAAGACACTATGTACAATCTGCTCAGCTCCTCCTGCTCTATAACATGCTGCCTGCAGATAGGACACTATGTACAATCTACTCAGCTCCTCCTGCTCTATAGCATGCTGCCTGTAGATAGGACACTATGTACAATCTGCTCAGCTCCTCCTGCTCTATAACATGGTGCCTGCAGATAGGACACTATGTACAATCTGCTCAGCTCCTCCTGCTCTATAGCATGCTGCCTGCAGATAGGACACTATGTACAATCTGCTCAGCTCCTCCTGCTCTATAACATGCTGCCTGTAGATAGGACACTATGTACAATCTGCTCAGCTCCTCCTGCTCTATAGCATGCTGCCTGTAGATAGGACACTATGTACAATCTGCTCAGCTCCTCCTGCTCTATAACACGCTGCCTGCAGATAGGACACTATGTACAATCTGCTCAGCTCCTCCTGCTCTATAACATGCTGCCTGCAGATAGGACACTATGTACAATCTGCTCAGCTTCTCTAGCTCTATAGCATGCATTCTCTTTTCACCTTGTCTTAGCAAATTAAAAAACCAAACATTTTAACCATTCTTCCTATTTTCTACAGTAAATCTGCTCGGGATGCGGTGTAATATGATAGTCTCCTCAGTCTGTAGAAGCTTCAGCGCAGGGAGACTTGATGTCAGCAGCTGCAAAACAGGTTGAGGTTTATGGGTCGATTCTCGGCTTCCCATCCGTCCAGGATTTTGCGGTGCGTTCGGATGAGGGTTGTTGTAATCCTCCTGCCTCCCACCCATCCATGTCTGAGGGGTCATCCAGTGATCAGCTGTGACGAGACGTATTCATGCGCAGGAATGGGAGGGTCAGGGCTATTGACATACACCAGTATCCTGCTGCCTATTATTTCCTGGACTTCCTGGCAGCCCCCCAAGACCCTCGTGTGACAGGTGGATGGAGTTCACAAGGAAATAATGTCATGGATGAGTTTTCCAGGAAAGTCTCTAACTATAATCACACATCGGAGGTTTAGAACTCACCAAGAATTTGTAATACAGGTGTTTAATCACTATACAGGAGAGGAAATGGCGCGGCCGCGGGATACACGTAGACTTTTTTTCTAGGAATTCTACTGTATTTTAACTAGTTGCAGTCCACGAGATTCACGGCTTCACAATTGTGGTCTTTGCTTATGAGGGTCCAAACAGCTGAGCATTGTGGGAGTAGGTTTGTGGCCCACCAGGCAATGCAAAAACCAATAGCTGAGGAGCGGGAAATTTATGGGATGCAACTTCAACCAATAGCTACAGAGCACAAGTGTTTTTAAGGAAATATATCATTGGGAATTTACTTACTGTAGTATTTCCCGATGTAGATTCCCGCTTCCTGCCCGATCTCCATCACTCAATGCTCTGCAGCTATTGGCTGAGGCTGCACCACACAGACTTCCTGCTCTGATGCCATTGGCTGAAGTTGCAACACACAAACTTCCTGCTCTGCAGCTATTGGCTGAGGTTGTACAACACAGACTTCCTGCTCTGCAGCTATTAGCTGAGGTTGTACAACACAGACTTCCTGCTCTGCAGCTATTTGCTGAGGTTGTACAACACAGACTTCCTGCTCTGCGGCTATTGGCTGAGGTTGTACAACACAGACTTCCTGCTCTGCGGCTATTGGCTGAGGTTGTACAACACAGACTTCCTGCTCTGCGGCTATTGGCTGAGGTTGTACAACACAGACTTCCTGCTCTGCGGCTATTGGCTGAGGTTGTACAACACAGACTTCCTGCTCTGCGGCTATTGGCTGAGGTTGTACAACACAGACTTCCTGCTCTGCGGCTATTGGCTGAGGTTGCAACACACAAACTTCCTGCTCTGCAGCTATTGGCTGAGGCTGCACCACACAAACTTTCTGCTCTGCAGCTATTGGCTTATGTTTCATCACAGAGAATTTCTGTTCTCACGTCATTGGCTTAAGTTGCAAGGCACAAACTTCCTGCTCTGCAACTATTGGCTGAGGTTACAGCACACAGACTTTGTACTCTGCAGCTATTGGCTGATGTTTCACCACACAGACTTCCTGCTCTGCAGCAATTGGCTTAAGGGGAAATCTACCATTCGAAATCTACAATCTGAAGGAGCTTCCGATGTAAATTCCCCCTTCCTGCCCCATTCCCAAACCGATTATACCTAACTCTAGTATGCAGCCTTTTCTAAAATAAAGTTTTTTTCTTCATTATGTGAATTAATTGTAGGGACTACTAGAGTATGTGGAGTGGGAGTGGCCTCAGAGAGCTTTGGGGGCAAAGGTGACTCTACGTCCCCAGTAGCCCCTAAACAAAAAAAGTCTAGTGGGTAGACAGATCTGTAAGAGCTACTGGGGGTAGGGAGTAGTCTTCAACCCCAAAGCTCTCTGAGGCCACTCCACATCCTCTTGTAGCTCTCTGAGACGACTCCAAGCCCCCAGTAGCCCCTGCAATTAATTTGGATGAAGAAGAAATAAAGTTTGTTTTAGCAAAAACTGCATACTAGAATTAGGTAAAATCGGTTTGCGAAGGGGCAGGGAGCGGGAATCTACATCAGAAGCTACTTCCGAAAGTAGATTCCCGATGGTAGATTTCCCTTAAGCCAGTAGCTGCAGAGCAGGAAGTTTGTGTGATGCAACTTCAGCCAATGGCGTCAGAGGAGGAAGTCTGCGTGATGCAACCTCAGCCAATGGCGTCAGAGCAGGAAGTCTGTGTGTTGCTACATCAGCCAATAGCTGCAGAGCAGGAAGTCTGCGTGATGCAACTTCAGCCAATGGCGTCAGAGGAGGAAGTCTGCGTGATGCAACCTCAGCCAATGGCGTCAGAGCAGGAAGTCTGTGTGGTGCAACCTCAGCCAATGGCGTCAGAGCAGGAAGTCTGTGTGGTGCTACATCAGCCAATAGCTGCAGAGCAGGAAGTCTGTGTGATGTAACCTCAGCCAATAGCTGCAGAGCACTGAGTGATGTCATAGAGGCGGGCAGTAGGGGGATAAAGCACCAAAAAAGATACAATGAATTACAACACAAATAAAATCCTATGTGACGTGTCACCACTCATTCTTTACCCCCAGAAGCCAAGCCCCACCATCTCCTCCCAGGCACGGGATTGCTTAGTAGAAAGGCCCATGAACGTTCTAGATCAAGTTCTACCCTGGGATTATGGTCACTCTTGGCTGAGAACTATTGTGAGGCTTCCTTTGGGAAGTCATTCTCTAACATTCCTCATTTTGGGAGACATTCGGGTCATGAAGCTCTTCCATGTACTCACAGAGGCTTCGATCTAGTCCATATGCACACTAGCCCCAAGTTCCTGAATCTGGATTTTGAGCTTATTATACTAGACCCGCATCCAACCACCAGCTACCACGGCAGATAGGACCACTACCTGTTACTGTTCCTGGATTTTAGTCTTGAAATAAAGATACTGTAAGTTGTGATGTTCTACATCTTGTCTCTATGTGTGATCCCTGACTGCTGCTAACATCATGGGCCCCCCTCTTTCATCTACCTAGGGATCCCTACCACACACATACACCGGGAGTGCCCCAGGGGGGGGAAGCTTCCATCTTCTTGCTGCCAACACCAGCTACTCAGGTACCTGGGGAATCCAGCTGCCTCCAATCCATTAGATCAGGACTTTGCAAATACCAGTGATTTCTAATATCAGGAGAAGTAATTCACATTTCATGTCTGATTCTCCGGTCATAGGGCAGTTTTGTGATGCTGAAATTTCCATCATTATTCTATAATCCTTTTGTTTTCACAAAACGGCTACAATATTCTTCTGCAGCACAACATTTTCTGCTTAAGTGTTGGCTCCTTAGGAATCACAATAGCTGGGAACGACGCTGGCAGGGAATTCAGGAAGGGTGAGCCAGACTATTGTGAAGAGCCCATCCACTCCCACCACAGGTCTCCCAGCTATTAGGGGCCACTCGGTGAAGACTGGAAAGCAGCGTTACAGTGTGACACTTCCAGCCTTCATGGAAGGAGGAGGTTCTAGTTATACGTAATGGGATCTCAATGTGCAAATCTGTATTTAGATGGTTGTCAGATCTCACCATACACATTAGATAGGTGTCAGATCTCACCATATACACTAGATGGGTGTCAGATCTCACCATACACACTAGATGGTTGTCAGATCTCACTATTCACACCAGGTGGTTGTCAGATCTCACCATACACACTAGATGGGTGTCAGATGTCACCATACACACTAGATGGTTGTCAGATCTCACCATACACATTAGATGGTTGACAGATCTCCCCATGCACACTAGATGGTTGTCGGATCTCACTATTCACACCAGGTGGTTGTCAGATCTCACCATACACACTAGATGGTTGTCAGATCTCACCATACACACTAGATGGGTGTCAGATCTCACCATACACACTAGATGGGTGTCAGATCTCACCATGCACACTAGATGGTTGTCAGATGTCACCATACACACTAGATGGTTGTCAGATCTCACCATACACATTAGCTGGTTGGCAGATCTCACCATGCACACTAGATGGTTGTCAGATCTCACCATACACACTAGATGGTTGTCAGATCTCACCATACACACTAGATGGTTGTCAGATGTCCCCATACACACTAGATGGTTGTCAGATCTCACCATACACGCTAGATGGTTGTCAGATGTCACCATACACGCTAGATGGTTGGCAGATCTCACCATACACATTAGCTGGTTGGCAGATCTCACCATACACACTAGATGGTTGTCAGATGTCACCATACACACTAGATGGTTGGCAGATGTCACACGCTAGATAGTTGTCTTATTAATCTAATGGGTACATAAAGAACCTTAAAGGTAATTTTGTCAAGAAATACAGACACCAGAACTACATACATGTGAAAGCTTGATTATACCTGGTTAAAGATTTGGCACTGGAGCCAAAAAGCTTCCTGATACCTCCCTAATATGTGGAAATTGCTATGTTTTACATGTTATTGGCCTATAATATGTTGGCTCAGTCTGCATCTTATAGGTCAATATATGAAACTTTTTGATTTGTCTTATTAGAAAAAAATATGATCCTATTATCTCAATGCCCTAATCTATTATTGAATGGCAGATTCTTAAATCCGTCTTGGTTTACCAAGGCAGACTGCCAGCACACTGAAGTATGAGATTAGTAAAGAGGGAGGATGGAGCTTGTCTATAATATTCTCCATAATCTCCAAAATCTCTTGTAGTGTGTGGGAGACATCATAACAGCTAGTGTCTGGTCACCAGCTATTAGACAACTGAGAAGTAAAGGAAATCTACCATCAAAATCTACTTACACATAGATCCAGGCACCGTGACTGTGGTAATCTTCTTATATTTGCTATCCATGGCCTCCTTTCTTATAAAATCAACTTTTAAAATGATGATAATGAGCCCAAAGGGCTCTGGTGGGCCTTTCCAGTGCTGTAGCTGGTCTCCCTTCCACCTGCACTTCCTGCTGTTGCTAGGTTACACAGGAAGAGGGAGGAGGGAGAGTACAGGGGGAGGGGGAGACGTTTTTTGCTTGTTGTAAGAGCCTGCGAAGCTACAGCACTGAGAGGCTCTGGTAACAGCCCCAGAGCCATTCAGGCTCATTAACATAATTCCAGAAGTTGATTTTAGAAGGAAGGAGGCCATGGATAACGAAGATGATTACCAGTCATCTGGAGCTATGAGTAAGTCTCCCTTGGTAGATTTCTTATTGAGCCTTCAGAGGGAAAAACTGCTAATAAAATGAAGAATACCTCATATAATGGCCAGACATATTGTTCATACTTATCATGGAGGCTTATCCTGTAAAGTCATCTAATAATTTGGACCAGAAATTATCACAAACTACGACCATCTGTGATGAGTTGAGTTCCTGCCTTTTATTAATCACTTTACTTTAGGCACAGTATAGGCGCAATGTTAGATTTGGGCTCTCACCTGTGATCCTCCTACCAGCTCCTCTTTGCTCCTCTCCCACACCCCAGCATGAGAATGACCCTCACAGCAGCACCCAGGTGTGTGACACCCTGCACCCAGTGATCTCCTCAGCAGTGACCTCTCCTGGAGGGGATCCCCCAGTGCTGATTTTCTGCTGCCCCCTGTAATTCTGGCTAGTATCCCCCTCAGAAACCAGTGTGGTCATCCTGCTACACGGTTACACTTCTCTGTACTGTCTCTCCACCACACACTTCTCTTCTATCCTGCTACACGGGACACTTCTCTGTACTGTCTCTCCGCCACACACTTCTCTTCTATCCTGCTACATGGGACACTTCTCTGTACTGTCTGCAGCTCCCACACACTTCTCTTCTACCTGCTACACAGGACACTTCTCTGTACTGTCTCTCCACCACACACTTCTCTTCTATCCTGCTACACGGGACACTTCTCTGTACTGTCTCTCCACCACACACTTCTCTTCTATCCTGCTACATGGGACACTTCTCTGTACTGTCTGCAGCTCCCACACACTTCTCTTCTATCCTGCTACACAGGACACTTCTCTGTACTGTCTCTCCACCACACACTTCTCTTCTATCCTGCTACATGGGACACTTCTCTGTACTGTCTCTCCACCACACACTTCTCTTCTATCCTGCTACACAGGACACTTCTCTGTACTGTCTCTCCACCACACACTTCTCTTCTATCCTGCTACACGGGACACTTCTCTGTACTGTCTCTCCACCACACACTTCTCTTCTATCCTGCTACACGGGACACTTCTCTGTACTGTCTCTCCACCACACACTTCTCTTCTATCCTGCTACACAGGACACTTCTCTGTACTGTCTCTCCACCACACACTTCTCTTCTATCCTGCTACACGGGACACTTCTCTGGACTGTCTCTCCACCACACACTTCTCTTCTATCCTGCTACATGGGACACTTCTCTGGACTGTCTCTCCACCACACACTTCTCTTCTATCCTGCTACACAGGGGACACTTCTCTGTAGTGTCTCTCCACCACACACTTCTCTTCTATCCTGCTACACGGGACACTTCTCTGTACTGTCTCTCCACCACACACTTCTCTTCTATCCTGCTACACAGGACACTTCTCTGTACTGTCTCTACACCACACACTTCTCTTCTATCCTGCTACATGGGACACTTCTCTGTACTGTCTCTCCACCACACACTTCTCTTCTATCCTGCTACATGGGACACTTCTCTGGACTGTCTCTCCACCACACACTTCTCTTCTATCCTGCTACACAGGGGACACTTCTCTGTAGTGTCTCTCCACCACACACTTCTCTTCTATCCTGCTACACGGGACACCTCTCTGTAGTATCTGCAAAATCCTACAAACTTCTCTTCTCTCCTGTTCTGAGCTGAGGCCTTTGCAGATTGTATGTAAATAGAAGGTCATGAACTGTAAACAGAGGCTGCACATACTGTCTTCTGCTAGGCATAAGCAGCTCTGCACAGGAGCTCAGTTTTGCTTTTCAGTCTATGCAACCTTCAGGCTGGAGTTGTTTTGAGGCTAAATTGCGCCTAAATCAATAAATTGCTAATGATGAATGATTATTAGGTGCAGTAAATCTATCTCCTATCTATCTATCTAAAAAAAAGTAGAAGATCCAGAGCAGCACAGCTAGCGGTGGGTGCAGAAGCCGGTTATCCCTTGGCCAGGGTCTCCAATATAGGTTCAGTGAAGAGGCAGGACTCCTTGTAGTAGTGAAAGGGGTGAAGCTTTATTCCATAAAAAGCGACGTTTCGGTGTACTGTTACACCTTGATAAACTGAATCTATCTATCTATCAATATCATATCTATCTATCTATCTATCTATCTATCATCTATCTATCTATCTATCTATCTATCTATCTATCTATCTATCTATCTATCTATCTATCTATCTCCTATCTATCTATCTATCTATCTCATATCTATCTATCTATCTATCTCATATCTATCTATCTATCTATCTATCTATCTAGAAAAGAAAAGAATTCACAGCAGCACAGCGTCAAGAAGGAACCCCTAGCAAGGGGGGGTGCAAAGACTCAGCAGTCCTGGTAGAAGACTAACAAGTATATAAATCCCAAAAAAATGAGGCAGCACTCCAAAAAATGAATGGAAAAACGGAAGGGTTTATTCCAAAGCCGGTTTTGGAATAAACCCTTCCGTTTTTCCATTCATTTTTTGGAGTGCTGCCTCATTTTTTTTGGATTTATCTATCTATCTATCTATCTATCTATCTATCTATTTATCTATCTATCTATCTATCTATCTATCTATCTATCTATCTATCTATCTATCTATCTATCTCCTATCTATCTATCTCATATTTATCTATCTCATATCTATCTATCTATCTATCTATCTATCTATCTATCTATCTATCTATATCATATATATCTATATCATATCTATCTATCTATCTATCTATCTATCTATCTATCTATCTTATATCTATCTATCTATCTATCTATCTATCTATCTCATATCTATCTATCTATCTATCTATCTATCTCATATCTATCTATCTATCTCATGTCTATCTATCTATCTATCTATCTATCTATCTATCTATCTATCTATCAATATCATATCTATCTATCTATCTATCTATCTATCTATCTATCTCATATCTATCTCCTATCTATCTATCTATCTCATATCTATCTATCTATCTATCTATCTATCTATCTATCTATCTAATATCTATCTCCTATCTATCTATCTATCTATCTATCTATCTATCTATCTATCTATCTATCTATCTCCTATCTATCTATCTATCTATCTATCTATCTATCTATCTATCTATCTATCTATCCATCTATCTCTCTATATCTATCTATCTCATATCTATCTATTTCTATCTATCCATCTATCTCTCTATATCTATCTCTCTATTGGTTAAAAGGGGGATGCAATATTAACCGGCCAAAAGCAGCCACCTAAATATCTGGCATTCCCGGCTTAGTCGGCTGGATGAAGTTCTGGGCAGGCTGAGAATGAATGTACTTGAAGAGGTTAAACTCACAACCAAGTAGCAACCGCAATAAACATAACGCAAATAACATGAAATTCCATTCCCCCTCCGACGTCACTGTGACCATCCACCGGCCCGGGCTTTAGACTGCTCTCGGAAACCTTAGTCAACAGCTGTAGCACCCGGCGCGGACAAAACAGCCAAAGCGTCCAGCACTAAACCCGGCTCCCGATCCAGCGCTGCTTTACCCAGGAATCCCTTTTTCTTGGATCCACCTGTTCAATTATTTATCATGCTATGTGTTTCCTGTTAATTGTCACTCATGCCCCCGGCTTTATGTTGTAAGGGGACACCCTAATATTTTTAATGACCTTAAGCAAAGTGATTGACACTGGATAGCCGTGTCAGGTGTTCCTAGTGACGCAATATGTTCTCCCGGCAGCAGGAACGCTTCCTGTCGTGATTAAGTTGGAGCTATGAATGTAACAAAATGTGTTGTCAACTTTCCTCTGATGCAAGACATTTTATTATAGTGTCTGGTAACGGAGCGATGTAGCAACGCAAACAGTGGCTTTAAATACACCGCCCCCCCCCCCCCGACCCCCTCCGACCCCCGGCCAAGGCTTCTACATCTATAGCAAGTCCTATTTTAAAACACCACCGGCGAGGGGGAGATATTTGGATATTTGTTATCAATCCACAGATGTGCCCTCGAATCTCCCGGTGCACCCCCAAATACCTCTAGGCCCATCATATAAAAAAAAAAGATCCAAATTTGTAAGTGAGATTCTTAAATTATTTCGAGATTCCCCATGTTTATCTACAAATGATTTGGGGATAAATTCTTCACATATTTGACATTTTTGAAAAAAAAAAAATTGTAATAGAAAATAGAAAAAAAATTAGAAAATTGCAATTTTAGAAAAATTAAAAAAAAAAAAAATTCGAGTCTAATCTTTCACTTCCTTCACCAACTCTGACTCTTTGCATATTTTAATGGGCGCCGATCCACGGATTCTGGCACAAATGGAGTCTTTCCTGAGTGATCATTGAAATAATGTTCGGCTTCTAATATGCAAATTAGGCTGCTTATTGTCAAGTGGGTGTTAACAGTATTTCCGATTCTGCCGAGGACGGCCCATCCGACAGTAAAAAAAAAAAAAAACCTAATATCCTGCAGTGAAGTTTTTGGGAGAAAAATTGTAATAGTAAAAAATATTATCTCTTTTTTTTGCAGAACTTTCACAATTTTTCGTTGCTAATCTTTCATTTCCATCAACTCTTTGTATACTTGAATGGGCGTCGCCTTCGATACACTGATTCTGGTACATATGGATGTTTTTTTCTAGTCCCTACCATTCCCGAGTAATCATTGAAATTATTTTCTGCTTCTTATATGCTAATTAAGCTGCTTATTGTCAAGTGGGCGGTAACAGTCTTACCGATTCTGCCGAGGACGGCCCACCCAATCCTAATGTGCATATCCTGGAGTGAATTTTTTTGGAGAAAAACTGTAATAGTAAAAAAAATTAGCTTTTTTTCCCTAAACTTTAGAAATCTTTAGTGGCTAATCTTTTACTTCCTTCACCAAATTCACAGATTTGAAATTTTAGAAAAAAATTGTAATAGTAAAAAAAAAAAAAGTCTACTTTTTTTCTAATCTAATCTTTCACTTGCCTTACCAACTCCGACGCTGTGCACGATCCCTGAGTAATCATTGAAAATATTTTCGGCTTACAATATGCTAATTAATCTTCTTACTGTCAGGTGGGTGGTGCCAGGCTTTTGATGTTGCCTAGGACGGAACCATCTGACCGCATAAAATCCTAATGTGGATATCCCACAGTGACATTTTACAGGAAAATTGTAATAGTAAAAAAATGTTAACTTTTTTCTAATCTCTGGAAACTTTTCATTGCTAATCTTTCATTTCCATCAACTCTTTGCATGGGCGTCGCCTTCGATACACTGATTCTGGTACATATGGAAGTTTTTTTCTAGTCGCCACCATTCCTGAATAATCTCTGAAATTATTTCCTGCTTCTAATATGCTAATTAGGCTGCTTATTGTCAAGTGGGTGGTAACAGTCTTTCTGATTCTGCCTAGGACGGCCCATCTGACCATAGAAAATCCTAAAGTGCATATCCTGCTGTGAAATTTATGGCACTGATTTACTCAAAAATTATAACGGGTTGAGAAAAAGTTTAAGGGACAACTGGGGGAACAGGGGGATGGTAAAATAAATACAGTATTTACCTCCCTCCATTTTCCTTTTGCCGACTCTTTTAACTATACGATCCCCACAGAAGTTTAAGCTACTTCTAGAATATTTTTTACACTTCGTTGTTGATATTTACAACGTTTTAGCTTAACATTCACATCCGTTACGAAACTTTACCAGCGGTATCAGCTTACTCCCAAAACTAAAATCATGTTTCCGAATTCCTATGTACAGTCAGTCTCGACAACTTTTTGCTAAGTAATTTAAGTTGTCTGTGCTCTAAATAAACTCTACCCCCAGCTTCTGTTTCAGAATATTGACTTTACCATGGGCAGCCATATTATCTTTCATGTAGTTGCTTTTTCCATTATCTGGTCACCCAGAGCCCTTTCCCTTCATTAGTCACTTGAATTTTTATAATTAAAAAAAAAAAAAAATCATGGGCCACATTTATCACTTGTTTTTTCTGTTGTTTTTGCGCCTTTTCGTTTAGGCGCACAGTTTTTGTGCCATTTTTGTGATTAAACGTCAAATTAGCCGCGCAGCTAAAATAACCACCTTTCCCTCATCTATCGTTCAATTCCAGATGTTTTGCTGCTCCTAATGATATTCATCACGTGCGACTTTTGCATTTAGGCGCAAAAACGGGCGCAAAAACACTCCAGCCCGAAGGTGGCATTATCTGAGAAGAAAGCACTGAGCCCCTTTGCAGAAGAGCTCATTTCTAGCAGCAGAGCTCAGCCAGACACTAGAACAGTGATGGCTAACCTATGGCACTGGTGCCAGAGGTGGCACTCGGAGCCCTTTCTGTGGGCACTCAGGCCATCACCAGAGATGACTCCAGGTATCTTCCTGCAGTCCCAGACAGCCCAGGACTTGCTGTGCACAGAGCTATTTTAAAGTGACAGCTCTACCTGGGACTATTTTCTGCTTTATTGGTGTGCTCAGGGTGCTGGTATCAATGAAACCTGTGACAGAGAAGGGAGTATAAATCACAAATAAAATTTCTCTGTTGGCACTTTGGGATAAATAAGGAGGTCTTTGTTGTAGTTTGGGCACTCGGTCTCCAAAAGGTTTGCCATCACTGCACTAGAACATATAATAGATACATTAGATACAAGTTTGCAGAAGTTTGCAGAAGTTTGCAGATACTACAAACAAGTGTCCCCCATGTAATTCTGAACGGTGTCTGAGGGGGATATTGTACAGAATTACCGGGGTGCAGCAGGAGACCAGCACTGGGGGATCCCCTCCAGGAGAAGCCACTGCTGAGGAGGTCACTGGGTGCAGGGTGTCACACACCTGGGTGCTGCTGTGAGTGTTATCTTCATTCTGGGATGTGGGAGAAGCAGAGAGGAGCTTGTAGCAGGATGACATGTAAGTGCCCGAATCTAACATTGCGCCTAAACTGTGTTAAAGTAAAGTGATTAATAAGAGGCAGAAAATATACTTATCACAGATGGTTGTAGCTTGTGATAATTCTGGCAAAACAGTGCGCCCGAATTTAGGCGCAACTACTACACTTAGGCGCACAAAAGTGATAAATGTGGCCCCATATTTCCATCCCGAACATTTTTTGGAATCAGATTGCCTGAAGTGGGCATAAGTCTACGGGGGAGATTTATCAGAAGTGTCTGGGAGCAGAACTGTTCTAGTTGTTCATGGTAACCAATCAGAGCTCAGCTTTCATTTTTCCCACAGGTGTTTATAAAATTAAAGCTGGGCTCTGATTGGTTTCCATGGGCAACTAGAACAGTTTTACCTCAGACACTTCTTATAAATCTCCTCCTCTGTTCTGGAATGTGACTCTTCTTTCAATGGCAATCTTGTTACAATTTTTGTGACTTTTTAAAAATTTGGTAAATCTGGGCTGATCTGAAAAACCTTTCAAAGTGTGACGTAAAAAATCAAAACGTCACACAAAATTATTTTGGCTCCAGAATTGTGTGTGCAGGGCCTAATATATTGCTCTCAATGGGTTTCTCAATTGTGGGAGCACTGACCAGGCATCTGTCAAACTTTAAAGTATCTTCCAAACTGAATTTCGGAATAAAATTGATATTACTGGTTACACAGATACCAACTGTAACAAAAGCAACGGCATTTAAAAAATGGGAAATTTTAGGAACATGATGGAACAATTTTTCTGTCAACCCTTAAGGCACCAATACACACTGGCATGGGAACAGCAAAAGCATTGGGTGGTGGTCCATGCCTCTTTCCCCAAACATCATCTTCCTGGACAGAATCAGGAGGGTCCCATACCCTTATCATATTTATGTGCTCTCATTATAGGTGGTAGTTTTTTTTTAGGAAAGAACTCTTTTTAAGTAATGGGAAGTGGCCTCATGAAACCAGAACATGATGTTGTTACGCTATATAGCATAACAAGTATGGTAAGTCTTCTACAAGTAGTGTTGAGCGAAAATGAACCTCAAAGTTTGGGTTCAGGTCCCCGCTGTCGGATTCTCTGCTGTCATCGGGGAAAGCACCGACTACAGGGATTACCGGTTGGGGTTTGACCTGAACGGGATAATAAAATTTGAGTTTGGTCGAACTCAGCCGAACCTGTATTTTAACAGGTCCACTGATCAACAAGTAACCAAGTATCTTAAATAAATTGATAGTCCATTATTTCATACACATCTGGGTTTGACTGAGTGCATGTTCTCAGTAGAAAAAGAGGAGTGTCAGGATTGGAGATAGTGGATCCTCTGGACCACCGCGGACGATGACACAAGCCGACATCTGGGACCAGAATCTAAGTGGCACCCGGTCTTCACAGGAGCCCACCGCAAAGCAGGATGGTCTTGCTGCTGCGGGGTACCACCAGGTCGTTCCAGAAGGGCGACTTGTCCGCGGTGGCAGCCAAGGTCGAGGTACAGAATCAGCAGGCAGGTAGATGGTCAAGGCAGGTGGCAGTGGTTCAAGGTCAGGGATGAAACAAGAGGTCAGGGCTGGCAGTGGAGGAGCGAAGTCGAGAACAGGTCTGGGGTCACAATGGGGAAATCCCCAATCTCAAAGACATAAGCACTAAGATCCGGCAGGATGTGTGGGAAAAGGCTGGGTTAAATAGAATTCTGGGTAAGTCCAGCGCCAATTAACGGCGCGCTAGCCCTTGAAATCTTGGGAAGCCAGCCCAACCCAGAAGCAGGAGCGGGGAAGGGTAAGTGTATTGGCCACAGAGCGGGGGCATATGGGGGACAGGGGTGAGCCCGCGACCCGAGACGGGTCACGAGACCACCCGTGACAAGGAGTAGGTCAATACCAGAATCCTCTACAGGAGTTGGACCTACTGAATTTCAAAATGACCGCCCTGAGACTTGAGACACCAATCTTGCCAATAAGTGGTCAAGCTGCTAATCTCAGTATCTTAACCGGCATTCATTGAATATGTACTACTTAAAAAGAAGCGTGTTTAATAATACTGGAAACTGGACGGTAACCATTGGCTAAGATTTTTTTGAAAATTTAAATATTTGAAAGTTTGTTGGAAAGAGTTAAGCAGGCTTCGCCTAATGATACAAATCCCTGTTGATTTCATATTGCACATCAAGCTGAGCAACCTGTGGATATTGCTGTGTTGATAGTCGGATGTAATTGTTCTTGTGAACAAGCGATATGACAGCGAGAACTTCCTATGAGTTTATTTTTTCCTCTGGAGCGGCAGGATTCATGCACAGTATAGTGATGGGAGCCGCTTTATCAAACCACAATTTTTTTTAATGTCAACTTTTTAGAAATTTTTATCTTACAAGTTTAAAGGTAACCTGTACACAGTTTGCGCCCAACAAATGGCCCTCATGCCTTTATGCATCTGGGGTTTGGAGTCCCAGACATATTTGGCTTACTGATGCCCATAACCACAACTACAGGTGGAAAAGGGCTGTGACATATATTGGTGAAGCCACAGCACCTTTCCGTGAAGATATCTCAGAGTTGTGGTAACAGGCAGCATATGTTTGGGAAACTTAAACCCCAGACATGTAAAGGCATGTTGGCAGTTGGGTTGTCCAACCAACCTGAAACTTTCCTTTAAAGAGGTTTTCCAGGAATTTTCAAAAACTCCAGGAAGGCTGTAGCTCCCGATTCCAATGTGGCCTCTAAAAATGTTGCACAGATGCTCCAGAGTAGGACCCACCCTAGACAACCAGCAACCTCAGCCGGCACTGGTGATGTCACTGACTGTCAGTGGTTTTCCAAAATTCAAGAAGTTTAAAAGATTCAAATGATCCAATATTTGATGAATGTAACTATACTGTTTTTTTGGTTGCTTTGGGTTTTTTTTTTGGCACATAAAGGAAATGGCAGACCATAAAATATGGGACCATTTCTCATCCAACATTTCTTGGCACTCCTATGGTATGGAAGTTACCTACAAGGTGGAATGAAAATCAACAAAGATCAGTTTTGGACTACCATGGACCAACATTGGCTCAGATAAAGAATTGGCCAGGTGGCCATAGTTCCTTTTTTTGTTGTTTTCTTCCATTTAGCTTATTGTAGCCAATTCCAAATACACATCTTCAACATATCTTTAGTTAGAAGACATCAACCAAGTGCCAATAGCCAGAGAAGGTCTATGCCTTGGACAGGGTCCACTCCAGGTTTCAGTAGGCCCCTGGCAACAGAGCCTTAGTAGGCCCCTTTGCAGGGGCAGCCTTATGTGGGCCCCCCATCAGCTCTGGGCACTACACTTGCCCAGGTATGCCCATTGCTGGCCCCGGCCCTGCCTTTGGGTCAATGCTTTGTTGTCCTTTGACATATCTGGTTCAATGGTCACCTACAACAGGACTTATCTGATAGTGGATTCATGACCTTGTCTAGAACCCTTGTCTACATCATGTTTCTTTCATGGTCCAGTGTGGTGGCATCATCCAGAAAATCCATTTTGAAGTGAGATGCAAATTTGATGGTCTTGAACCCCGAAAAATCATTAACCAGATCTCTAGAAGTCCTGTGGATGATGTCAATCACATGGAAGGAGGAATAGCGAGACAGGGAGAGCTTGACTTCCGTGTTGAACTCTGAACTTTGAACAAATTTACATCTCACTTCAAAGTTGATTTTGCGGATGATTGAACCATGCTAGGCCATAAAAGAAACATGATCCAGACACTTACCAATACCAATTGCTGAGGACAGGTTTCCTTTAATGCTTGAAAACCGATAAGGTCACTTGGGTGATGCTTTTGGTTGTAGCCCAAAGCCAACCCAGTGCAGATTCGCAACCAGCTTATCCAATGTTCTAAAAAGTTGTGTAATAATGGTATATTAGAAAAATATTCAATAATAGTTAAATGGAGAATGTGAAATGTACCATGTAAATATACTGGAGTTGGCATGTGCGTGCCGGCTGGTACGTGCGGACTAGGGGTAATATAATAGTCACAGGTTTATATACAACATATGGTGAATGGTGGAAATATATGCAATGCGTGACACTCTGTTTTAGGTCCTGCCAGGAGTTACACGTCATCCAGTATACTGCGCAGTGTTATATAATCATGTCTTAAGCGAAGAGATATTCATGTGGGAAGATCGGGAGACCACACAGGCCCCTTTAAAAACAAGTGATCTACTGTAGGAATTATTTTTTAATTTTTTTAATGTCAAACATATTTAAGACATTTTTGATGTCCTTGTTTTTTCTTTTGTAGGTCAAGGACTTTTATATTAAGAAAACCCGAAAATTGAGCAGTTTCTATTCTGATCATAATGCCACTTCCTGCTCTGTAGAGATCACTTTCTAGCTGTCATCTGACTATAATTCCAGATATGAAAGTTATTACCTAGAAATAGATCCAGTCCACCACCGATCATATTGTGGATAGGGGATAACAATAAAGCTTAGGACTACCCTTCAAAGTGGTTCTTCAAGATAGGGGCTAACTTATCGATTGGTGGGGGTCTCAGTGATGGGACCCCAAGAGATCAAAAGAATGGGGGTTCGGCAGCCGCACATGCACAGGTTTCTCCATTCATATCTATGGTGCTGAGAGAGATGAATAGGGCAGCTGGCGCATGCGCACCCGCCTACTCTCTTCATCTTGGACCGTTGTATCCCGATCTCGTGCTACGTGGGGGTCCCATTACTAAGACTCCCACTGATTACCAAGTTAGCCTCTATCTTGTGGATAGGAGCAAACTTTTTTTTTTAAACTGACAAAAGCTATCAGGAAAAATATGAACTAAACTTAGAAAATAAAAAAATCCACAGTCTTAATAGCAGCACTATTTTTTAATAAAACATATATTTCATACAAAAACAGAACGGGAAAAGTGCTAGATTGAATAATTTTATCATTAATTTACAAAAAGGTGACACATTTAGGTATAAATCGCACTTTAGACAAACAGAATTACAATTAGCCATCTAAATACACCGTAAATACAATAAAAAGTAAAAAAAAAAAAAAAAAAATCTACAAGTACCACCAATATCATTCACTGCAGCACGACGACGTGCCGACATCCCAGATGTGATATCAGATCTAAGTCACAGACACTAGATTTGTTTTGTTGCACATTTAGTCTCGTGGAGTTTTCTACAGCTTTAGTCATTTCGTTCGTCATCAGATTTTTTTTTTTTTTTAGATAAAGTTTTGATTATGTGCAAAGCGGTAAGGTAGAATGAGTATAACTTCTATGAGAGAGACAGTGATTGTGCTCAGGGTCAAACGGGCCCACCAGAGAACCATCTGGTGGCCCAGACTCCAAACAAGAAAAACCACAGCCATGACTTTGGAGGACACGGTACAAAACCTGTGCCCATCAATGGCGGTACCTCACAAACAGCTACCCAGCCCTCTGCCCCAGAGCATCTACTTTAGTCATGACATCATCACACATTCACATATCTATGAGAATTACCAAACTGGACCTGATGATCCTTCAAGGGGTCCAACTCAATGATTACCAAGCAGAAGACAACCCAATTTGGAGGCTTCGAGAATTGATAAAATGTGGAGCACGAAAATAATTTTATCTGGTAGGCCCTAGGAGCCCCTGTCCGGCACTGATTGTTTTTACCAATTACCTCTGCAATGGTTTATTCAATATGATTAGAATTGGGACCCACTAGTAGTGGTTGATAGATGTTTAGTATTGGGGACCAAGAAACCTTAAAGGGAACCTGTGAGCAAAACTAACCAACACTAACTAAATATATCTTTGAAAACTATTATACAACTATCCCTATATTGTTCCTCTCCAAGCCTGTAAAGTTCCACAGTCTGTTTGTAAAGTTGACTCATCATCTAAGCATATTCACGTTCTCCCAGGAGCCTGCTTTCTCTTCAGCCATGTGTCTGAGCTCAGCTACCTTGGATCAGTTTCTCAGCTCTGCTACCGCATTACCCCTTTCCTCAAGAATGAGAGACACGATGGCTGTGTGACCCAGTTGAAGAGAAATCAGCTCCCTAATTCCCTCTTCCCTCAGGAATTCTCTTCACAGTCACATGCAGCAAGCTTCTCCGTCATTCTCAACGGGTCATTCAACCGAAGTACACCAAATTTTTTTAAAGTTGCACCCCTCTAAAAAATGAAGGCATCAGCCAATTGGTTGCTTCATAACTAAATATCAGTGACCTACTACTGACTGGCTGAGGGACTCATGTGTTGGCCAATAGTCTTAGACCCCTGGGTACATTGCGTTCATTATAGATGCACTCAATAAATTTGTCAAGAAATATGTTGTGCCTCTCATCCAGCTCAGGTCTGTCTACTTTTCTCGACAATCTTTAAGTACAGTGAGTAAAAAACAGCAATTAAGGAATTATAAATGGGGGTTGCCAAAAACCAGAGAGAATTTTTTTATGGGGGCATTATACGGGGTAGGGGGGTTGTTGTGCGAGTGAGCCACAGGAAGAGGCCATTATAAAGTGGGGGGGGGGGGCACAGAAATGAGGTTTTATACAGGTTTGTGGTCATATAATGTGTTGGTGAGCCATCGCAAGGTTCATCATACAGGTTAGGGTTTCACAGGAAGGAGGCATTATACATTGGGGCTCATTTACTAAGGGTCCGAACGTCGCACTTTCGTCGGGTTTACCGAATATTTCCTATATGCGCCATATTGCCCCGGGATTTCGGCGCACGCGATTGGATTGTGGCCCATCGGCGCCGGCTTTCATGCGACAGAAGTCGGGGGCATGGCCGTCGGACAACCCGATGGATTCGGGAAAAACGCGGAATTTAAAAAGCGATTTGTGTCGCAAGATCAAGCATTTACATGCACCGGGAAGAAGAAGGTGAACTCCGGCGGACCTCGGCGCAGCAGCGACACCTGCTGGATATCGGGCGCACGACCTTAGTGAATCCCGGGAGACCCGAATCCTCGTCGGACAATGCGCTGCGGGATCGCGACTGGCCCGGGTAAGTAAATGTGCCCCATTGTGTGCATTCATACCAATGGGTATTATACTGTGTGGTCTAACATAGGGGTAGTTTTAGTGTATAGCAAGGTTATTGCTTAGGTCCAATGTGTTTCTACTCACAAGTCTTGATTTTATGTTGAATATTTTTTAGAATATTAGAGTAACATATTACGTATATTCGAAGCCTCATAATCTTGATTGAGTAGACTACAAAAATATACACATTTGCTGAGTATATTGAAGCATTTTACTCTAGTTTTATACATTATGACGTTTAGTGCAAATTAAGACATAAATCCCAAATTAGGAAGTCATTCTTAATCTAATGATACATCTAATAGGCTCCTAACATCTTTACAACTATTATTACATTATTCATGTCCAGTTCCTCTCGATGACTTTAATGTGGTTTGAGCTATAACAGAGGAGTTACCACCCACACACGATGTCTATGGTAAATCACCACAATCCGGGGAGACAAATGAAATGACCCGGCCTAACAAAAGGGAACAATCTTCATCAAAGTGCGCATCTCGTGAGCACTAGGGTGACAGGTGAGTCCATCCTTGCCTATCCCAATATTTTGACTAAGGAGTCCAACCTTCAAAAAATGCCAAAAAACAGGCTACAAGTCATATAACATCCACTGGGTGGCCCATACTGACACGTATAGCTTGAAGAATTCTACAAAGGGTTTGCGAAACCGCTTGTTTTTGAAAAGCTCGTTGTCTTATTCCACACGTCGAACAGGAAGGAAAGTAAGAAAGGACATGTCATTGTTTTTGAGAAAGGATGGACAACCAATAGACAAGGAAATCTCCCAATGCAGAGGTGATTGGTGAACTGAATACAATGTACATAACCTTAAAGAGAACATTTCACCACCTTCACCAACTCCAACTTTTTGCATCCTTTGATCTTCTCATCCTAAAGTAGTTGACATTTTCTGTCTAGCCCCGTTGTTACCAGGCAGTTTCATCATTTTCAGCTCTTCTGGCCCAGAACGACTCATTTGGCAGTAGTGAGCCTAATTAGCATAGCTTCAGGATAGTGTCACTAACGAATAAGCTGTTCTTCTGTTGCTAGCCCAAAAAAAAAGCTTGACTCCACCCTTCTGACAGCATAGACATTACAAAAAATTAAAACGTTGGGGAAATTCATGAAGCCACGTTGGACAGTCCTCTAGTAAAATTTCACTTTCCCAACCTGTCCGATAAACGGGGCGTGGGCTAGCGAAAGGGGCATGGTCTCTAGAAAAGGGGGCATGGTCGGATAGGATATAGTCCATGCACCAAAAATTAAGGAGGGTTCGCCAGATTGTGGCACACAGTTTAGACCAGCTAAAAGCAGGTCTAAAAGTGGAACTCAACAGAGACTGTGACAGATTCATCATCATAATGATAAGGCTGTAGCAGCCAAAGACTAGTGTTGTCCAGCTATACATGCAACACATTAATGAAATGTTGGAGGACACCAAATCCAAATTCACTGATGAGGGACCTATAAATAGATGCAAAGAGTTGGAGTTCATGGAGATGGTGAAAGGTTCTCTTCAACAGTGCAAAACAAAGAAGGTGAGTTAAAGACTACTAGAACCGACCAGCCGAATATTACCATCAAACGTCAAAGTAAGATCCAACCTGTAGGGAACAATTTATGGAACGGAAATTCGTAAAATGTGTGAGATAGGGGCTAAAATCTCAAAACCAACCCTCTCGCGCTATACACAGCCTCAACTCAATGCAAAATACATATCAAAGCTCAACTTTTTGAATAATCTCCAGGCAGTCCAATGGATTGAGACCAGTCGCAGTCCACATCGTTCAAGATGTCCTCCACCCTCAGGCAAATAAGCTCCTTTGGTTTGCCACCAAAGCCGTCTGGCTCTCTCTCCTTTTAGCTCTCTTTTTCCGTTGCCTAATTTTCCAGCACAGTGCGCTGGAGCACACCAGAAGAAGTCCAGACGAGAGTAGGACCAGCCCAAATACAGAGATAATGGATCCATGGGAGTTGAAGCTATAAGCCACTGCTGTGACCACAATGCCAGCTATTAGTATAACCACTCCGAAAGGGATAGTGCAGCGATAGCAGGACAGCTCGGCTCCACCTGTTGCCGCAGTTAGTTGGGTTTCGTTGACCCTTGGAATAGTTGTAATCACACAGTCATTGGCGCGCTTCTCCGCTATCATAGGGTCTGTAGACTTTGGAGAACCCAAGAGAATATCTTTGATAGGCTGCTCCATCATTTTGTTTCCATCAAGCTTGGATCCGAATTTAAACTTCTTTATTGGGTCCGAAAGTTATTAAACTGTGTAAAAAGAAAGAGTAAAAAAAAAATCTATTAACATTTTTTTTAACTAACATGTAAAGCACATACTATGTAATCACTTTACAGTTCTACAAGACCAATGGAGAACCTCAGCGACCTTCTGTAATTCCATAGAGACTGTTTGCAGTAACAGCCACATTCCACTGGTGGACACGATGACCCTCATTCTCAAGATTGGTGGTGGTCCTGGTGGTCAATCTGATTTTTTAGTGAAACCTGGAAGTCTACAACTAGGACTCCTTGTTACCAATTCATCTGAATCACTGGGACACTGCATAAATAGAATAAACCCCCAAAAATTTCAGTTAGCCCCGATAGGTTTCAGTAGTAGGACCCATGAAGGGTTTTGTTGGCCAAAGGATGGCCCTCTTCTAAAGGAACGGGGCTCATTGCACAGTATCATACGGACACGGACTGTAGAACAGACATTCTTGGGGTAGGACCCCAAACAACGAAGGGAGCCCTTTTTGGGCACCCATAAGGGTGATACTATGTACCCCAAAATATTGAAGTTATACCAGTTATTCTCCTAGAGGCCTATGAATAAATTCACAATTGGGGTGTCACCTTCGCCCTTGTTAAAGGGGCAGGATTGTTACCATTTTTATGTCTAGCTCTCATCTTACCTAATGTCCCATTTATTATACACTGTAACATGGAGTGGGCGGTGCCAGGCTGTGTATTGCAGGCAAGGACCGCCCCTCTGACAGTAGAGAGTCGAATTAGAATATTGGATTGAAACTGACAGCAGTGATTGCTCAGGAATGGTGCAGGATAGAGGAATAATTCCAACTGAATCGGATTCACTAATTAAAAATGCAAAGAGTTAGGTTTGGTAAAAGCCAGGCGGTCTCTGGAGGGCACTATAAGAGCCCCTCCATGCTGTAGCTTCACAGGCTGTTACACTATGCAGGAGCATTTCTCCCACCCCACTGTATGAGATTGGAGCAGGCAGAGGAAGAAGGTAAGTGCTGAGGGAGCAGGGGGTAAGACTGAGTGGCCCTGGTAACACCCCCAGGGTTCTTCTGACTCATTAGCATAAATTCTAAAAGTGGATTTTAGGAGGAAGGAGACCATGGATAACAAATAGGAAGATACCAGTCATGGTGCCTGGGTCTATGAGTAATGTCCCTGGTTTATCAGGATGGAGTTTGATGGTAGATTTCCTTTAAAGGGAGGAAAATGTATCCTTATCTATAGATCTCCTTTATATTTTATCTATGCCCTTTGTTGAACTTGATGAATGTTGTTTTTAGCCTTGGTAACAAAGTAACTTTATGTGATAGTAAATGCCGATAATAAAACCATCTATAACATAAGTAGAATAGTCCAAGTAGGTTATAAAACAGAGCAAAACAAAAATTCAAGGTGAACTGAAAACTGTGGTGCATGTTACATTTAAAACATGGAGAATTGTTTGAAGCCTCTCCCTTCACTTATGAAATGTCCACAGCAGAGCCCCCATTAACAAAATGTCCACAGCAGAGGCCCCCATTAATGAAATGCTCCCAGCAGTGTCCCCCATTAATGAAATGCCACCAGCAGAGTCCCCCTATTAATTAAATTCCACAGCAGAGCCCCTCATTAGTGAGATGTCCTAACCAGAGCCCCCATTAATGAAATGTCCACAGCAGAGCCCCACATTAATGAAATGTTCACATCAGAGCCCTTAATAAATGGAATTCTACAGTAGAGCCCCCTATTAATGTAATTCCACAGCAGAGCCCCCATTAAAAGTTATAAACTGTATAATCACCTCCGTCTTCTTCTTCTCACGGCTCTCGCAGCTTCCTGGCAGAGAGGCACGTCTATGCGCTCTACCGGTGTACACACTATGACGCCAGACAGTGGCACCGTCACATCATGGTGTGTGCCTGCGGGTAGAGCCCATAGCCGCACTTCTGCCTGCTCTGCCTTGTAAAAGACCAGAAGAGGAGTTGCAGGGAGAAGAGGAGATGCAAGGAGCGTGAGTAGGTGAATACCAATTTCTTTTGTTTGTAACTCCTTTGGCTGCGGCACAGACTTGGTCCATGGCTCGGCGGTTGGGGACCTCTGATCTTAAACACAGATCCCAACTTGGTCCATTCATTTTATGCAAATATTTTCATTAGGGTTTGGGTAGGGTTAGTATAAAAAAAAATGAAAACAATATAGAATCTTATTCTAAAAAATAAATCTCTGTCCCTGAAGGCTAAACATAATGGGGGACATTAATCATAGTGGGTCTCAGGTTCGCCTGTTTTTGCGCCTGGTTTGCTCTTCTTTTTGGCTCCTGATCTATGATGGATCTGGTTCTGCCTTAGTAAATGCACTTTGGATTTGTCTCATGTCCGATTCATTTGCGCCTAAATTCGTGCCAAATTTGTCTCAAATTATTAGATCTCATTTGTGAGCAATAATGAAAGGAGACTGAGAAAATGTGACAGAACGTTCAGGGCTTCATCTCTGCTCAAAAATCATTGTGCTGTAACTGCAGGGACTAAAAGTTACAGAGATGGAGAAAAAAAAAAATAAATTCTTGCTGAAATGAGTCTTTTCCTTTTTTATTATAATTTACATGAAATGGAGACGGATAATATTCTCAGATCTGTACAATAAGACAATAATCACTCACAGAGATGATCCCATAGACCAGTGGTGGCGAACCTATTGCACGGGGGTATGCCAGAGGTGGCACTCAGAGCCCTTTCTGTGGGCACCCAGGCCCTCACACCAACACAGAGTTTGCCAGATACGATTCAAGGCTTCCTCCTGCGGTCCAAGACAGCTCAGCATGTGCCATGCTCAGCACTATTTTAAAGCGACATCCTTGGCTGCCAGGACTACAGGAGGAGTGAGAAGATGTGGATAGATATGGATTATGATTTGAGTTCCTGCTCTGGGTCCCCTGATTCTTCCTCTTCAGGGCACCCTGGATGGAAACTACAAACCAAATGTCTCCATCATCTTTCTATTGTATTGGTGAACTTGTATTGATCCCCGCTGTAACCTGTGATACAGCGGGGATCAATAAGTTACTGTTTAAATTGCCATGTTGACACTTTGCGACGTACAAGTGGGTTTTGGTTGTAGTTTGGGCACTCTGTCTCCAAAAGGTTCGCCATCACTGCCATAGACAATGATGAAGTCGTTACTGGAGAAATTTTACATTTTAAAACTGCTCCGAAGTATTTTCCATGTTGCATAGAGGGAATTTTTCATTTGGGAACCTAAAATCTATGGGGGACATTAATCATAGTGGGTCTCAGGTTCGCCTGTTTTTGCGCCTGGTTTGCTCTTCTTTTTGGCTCCTGATCTATGATGGATCTGGTTCTGCCTTAGTAAATGCACTTTGGATTTGTCGCATGTCCCATTCATTTGCGCCTAAATTAGCGCCAAATTTGGCGCAATTGTTAGATCTCATTTGTGAGCAATAATGAAAGGAGACTGAGAAAATGTGACAGAACGTTCAGGGCTTCATCTCTGCACAAAAAAAATATCATTATGATGCAAATGCAGGGACTAAATGTGACAGAGATGTAAAAAAAAAAAAAAAAAAATTCTTGCTGAAATGAGTCTTTTCCCTTTTTATTGTAATTTACATGAAATGGAGACTGATAATATTCTCAGATCTGTACAATAAGACAATAATCACTCCCAGAGATGATCCCATAGACAATGATGAAGTCGTGACTGGAGAAATTTTACATTTTAAAACTGCTCCGAAGTATTTTCCATGTTACATGGAGGGAATTCTTCATTTGGGAACCTAAAATGTATGTTTTTAGTAATGAAAAGGGAAGTTTTTTTAAAGTACACCTGCTCAGAGCAGGTGCATTTTCTGCGCCTATTTTGTGCCTTTTTAGGCGCACTTTTGTGATAGATCCCGTGCAAACATCTGTTTAGGACGCACTCACTATGTCAGATAAGGCGCAGAGACTCAAAACCACTACGTGCCGAACTTTGCCGTGCGCCAGAAATGGCGCATAAATGCGCCTAATTAACGAGATGCGCCAGATTTTCGCGTTAAAAGACGCTCAAAACAGTCTAACTGACTATGATTAATGTCCCCCAATGTTTTTAGTAATGAAAAGTGATTTTTTTTTTAAGTGCACCTGCTCAGAGTAGGTGCATTTTTGCGCCTTTTTAGGCGCAAATTTTTCATAGATCCCATGCAAACATCTGTATAGGACGCACTCTCTATGTCAGATAAGGCGCAGGGACTCAAAACCACTAAGTGCCGAACTTTGCAGTGCGCCAGAAAATGGTGCATAAATGTGCCAAATTAAGGAGATGCGCCAGATTTTTGCGCTAAAAACGCTTAAAACAGTCTAACACACTATGATTAATTTCCCCCCTGGAGAGACACTGATTTGTACTGATTCAATTTGGACCTGAACCAAATCTTTAGAAAAAATTGGCAAAGCTCCGTTAAATGATTCTCTCATCTCTAAACATAGTCCTCACTGACTATATACACTCACCGGCCACTTTATTAGGTACACCTGTCCAACTGCTCGCTAACACTTAATTTCTAATCAGCCAATCACATGGCGGCAACTCAGTGCATTTAGGCATGTAGACATGGTGAAGACAATCTCCTGCAGTTCAAACCGAGCATCAGTATGGGGAAGAAAGGTGATTTGAGTGCCTTTGAACGTGGCATGGTTGTTGGTGCCAGAAGGGCTGGTCTGAGTATTTCAGAAACTGCTGATCTACTGGGATTTTCACGCACAACCATCTCTAGGGTTTACAGAGAATGGTCCGAAAAAGAAAAAACATCCAGTGAGCGGCAGTTCTGTGGGCGGAAATGCCTTGTTGATGCCAGAGGAGAATGGGCAGACTGATTCGAGCTGTCTGCAACAGTGACTCAAATCGCCACCCGTTACAACCAAGGTAGGCAGAAGAGCATCTCTGAATGCACAGTACTTCGAACTTTGAGGCAGATGGGCTACAGCAGCAGAAGACCACACCGGGTGCCACTCCTTTCAGCTAAGAACAGGAAACTGAGGCTACAATTTGCACAAGCTCATCGAAATTGGACAGTAGAAGATTGGAAAAACGTTGCCTGGTCTGATGAGTCTTGATTTCTGCTGTGACATTCGGATGGTAGGGTCAGAATTTGGCGTCATCAACATGAAAGCATGGATCCATCCTGCCTTGTATCAACGGTTCAGGCTGGTGGTGGTGGTGTCATGGTGTGGGGAATATTTTCTTGGCACTCTTTGGGCCCCTTGGTACCAACGCCACAGCCTACCTGAGTATTGTTGCTGACCATGTCCATCCCTTTATGACCACAATGTACCCTGTAACATCTGATGGCTACTTTCAGCAGGATAATGCGCCATGTCATAAAGCTGGAATCATCTCAGACTGGTTTCTTGAACATGACAATGAGGTCACTGGACACAAATGGCCTCCACAGTCACCAGATCTCAATCCAATAGAGCATCTTTGGGATGTGGTGGAACGGGAGATTCGCATCATGGATGTGCAGCCGACAAATCTGCGGCAACTGTGTGATGCCATCATGTCAATATGGACCAAAATCTCTGAGGAGCTTCCAGCACCTTGTTGTATCTATGCCACGAAGAATTGAGGCAGTTCTGAAGGCAAAAGGGGGTCCAACCCGTTACTAGCATGGTGTACCTAATAAAGTGGCCGGTGAGTGTATATACCGTATATATACATATATCTAACCTCATTTGTCTTTTTTGTTTTTTAAAGGTGCAAATTTTTGTGCAACTTGTACCAACTTTGCCCCCTTTTAGGCACAATGTTAAATAAGGCACAAACATCTGGAAGCAGGAGAAACTCTGAACTCCGGCGAACTGCTGGAAAAATGCGCAAATACCCCAATGTGTTAAAAAAGTCACTAAAATTCAACCAAAAAGCGCTCATCAGACTAAGATAAATCTGCCCCTATGTATTTGTATGATTTCTTAGTGGACATAAGACATGACCAGCATAGATTTACCGCATTAGAATATCTAGAAAAATAACAAGTGGCCTGGCACATCCTGCCTCATCACTACAACTATCTGACACTCTGTTACATCCGCATGATTATGGAATCATTCATAAAATTCTTACCAAGAAATTAATCATATGTCAAACACAATATACCACAGGTCACAGTCCTCGTGGTGTATAACCTGCAGCAATCCGACTTACTCCTGGGAAAAACAGAAGGACAAGTATCTGGAAAGTCTAAAGTTAATTCCCTATAGGATTAGACAGATATATATAGATATGGGAGAAAGAGATGAGATAGATAGATAGATAGATATGAGATAGATAGATATGAGATAGATAGATATGAGATAGATAGATATGAGATAGATAGATAGATAGATAGATAGATAGATAGATAGATAGATAGATAGATATGAGATAGATATGTGATAGATAGATATGAGATAGATAGATAGGAGATAGATAGATAGATAGATAGATAGATAGATATGAGATAGATATGAGATAGATATGAGATAGATATGAGATAGATAGGAGATAGATAGATAGATAGATAGATATGAGATAGATATGTGATAGATAGATATGAGATAGATAGATAGGAGATAGATAGATAGATAGATAGATAGATAGATATGAGATAGATATGAGATAGATATGAGATAGATATGAGATAGATAGGAGATAGATAGATAGATAGATAGATATGAGATAGATATGAGATAGATATGAGATAGATATGAGATAGATAGATAGATCGATAGATAGATATGAGATAGATAGATAGATAGATAGATAGATAGATATGAGATAGATAGATAGATAGATAGATAGATAGATATGAGATAGATATGAGATAGATAGATAGATCGATAGATAGATATGAGATAGATAGATAGATATGAGATAGATAGATAGATAGATATGAGATAGATAGATAGATAGATAGATAGATAGATATGAGATAGATAGATAGATAGATAGATATGAGATAGATAGGTAGATAGATAGATAGATAGATAGATAGATAGATAGATAGATATGAGATAGATAGATAGATAGATAGGTAGATAAGATAGATAGATAGATAGATAGATAGATAGATAGATAGATAGATAGATAGATATGAGATAGATAGATAGATAGATAGATATGAGATAGATAGATAGATAGATAGATAGATATGAGATAGATAGATAGATAGATAGGAGATAGATATGAGATAGATATGAGATAGATAGATAGATGATAGATATGAGATAGATAGATGATAGATATGAGATAGATAGATAGATAGATAGATAGAACACTTGTGTTTGATATATATGTACGATGTTCACTCTTGTTATTTGGCTTGAGAAAGACTCCAAGTGAGTCGAAACGTTGCTGTACCTTTAAAAAGCATGGAACAAAGAAAACCACTTTTCGCACGTTACAACTGGAGTGCTGCCTAATCTCTCGCTATAGATAGATAGATAGATAGATATGAGATAGATAGATAGATATGAGATAGATAGATAGATAGATAGACAGACAGATATGAGAGATAGAGAAAAAGATAGGTAGACAAGATGCATAGATAGATATTTAACTATAATCTATCTATCTATCTATCTATCTCATATCTATTGCATATGTCTCATCTGTCTATGGATACACCTATCACTTTATGTTATCTATCTTATTACTCAGTAATACTAACTGGTCGTTTTTGGGTGCAACATTTTTTTTTTGAAAGAATATAAAATTTGATATATTTTAAAAATCTTTGCACATTTTTAACACATCCACTCGAACTCGTCTAAAACACCATGAATAACCAGTAAGATTAGGGCACAAATCTCATACAGTGGAGTAATATGACTACATGTGGTTTCACTTAGGGAGACTACAGAAAAGATTCATATCTACCTATATTTGCATGTATTTACATAAGTAATTATACATATACATAAATAAATCTACTTTATAGTTTATCAAAAACTTTTAAACTTGTCAAAAAGTTTGCAGAATTTTTTTTACTATCCCAGTAAAACTTTTTTTTTTTTTGCTTGCTCTGACCACAGCTAATTATTCCCCTAAGACGTCTCCCCCGGCCAGACGCCAGCGATCTTAAAAGTGCAACAATTCAGCTTTACAAGGCAGCATTAAAAATCTCAACCTACCGTGCAAATCCGTAATCCATGGTGTGACAGATCCCGAGGGTTTCCACTCCACAAAACATGTATTTTGTCTGGATCCAGTGTGCGCTCAGCAGGAACGCGGAGGGGAAGTGGCGCGCGCCGGGGGATACCAGCCTGACTTACACATGGCACATAGTTAGCGCTGGGGTTTTCTATGGAAAGAAAAAAAAAAATCGGGACACGAATCAGAAGAGAGTGAATAGGCGTTTGTTTGCAATTATGACTGGGAGGAGAGAGGGGCCCGGCTCCGGGGGGGGGGGGGGGGGGGAAGCTCTGCCTTTTTGGCAGCAATGTCTTGCTCTTTGATCTTTTCTTTAAAGGAAATCTACCACTACGGATCTACCTATTCAGGCACTTTTTAGGGGTAATCATTTACTCCCCTCTATCTTTACTAATCTTTAATGAGGGTAAGATGCAAATTTTAGAGAGCACTTATTATTTTAGACATGTGTTGATATGTTATTGAGGTCAGAAGATGGTTGCAAACCTGGGACTGGAACCAATATTGGAGCAGTAAATGTGCCATAGAGATCTTAAAAGGTGTTCTGCAGTCATAGCAGGGGTCTGCATAGGGCCTAACTTGCGGATTAGTGGGGATGTCAGTGATGGGACCCCCACGGCTCATGAGAATGGGGTCCATTGAACCGTCGTTGTAGTATGGGATGAAGAGAACAGCCTGTCACGCTCGGCTATCTCTGTCAGCACCGTGAAGATGAACAGAGAATCTGGTGCATGCGCAACTGGCTGCACCGCTAATCTCTTGTACAACAGGTTTACAGTGGACCCCCGTTCTCGAGATCCATAGGGGTCCCATCACTGAGACCTCCACTAATCAACAATTTAGTCCCTATTCTATGGATAGGACCGAGTTTTCTATGACTGGACAACCCCTTTAATAATGTAGTAAGATCTACTAATTTCTCCAAAGATCTGACGGAGATTATCTACCCAGTCTTCTTGAAGGAGTTGTACCAACTTGATTGTTACCCACTATCCACAGCACGGTTAGGTTCTAACAATCTGATGCAAAGAGTTGGTTCCCTGCAGATCATGAGAAAAGGTTCTCACTAATTGTATAAAGTGGCAGGTTAAGAATGTAAGCAAAGCTCCTGGGTATCTTCCTCCCATTCACTGTCTAGGACATATAGCTTGGCAAACTGTTCGGCAATATCTGGCGCTACCACAATGTAGAATGGAGCAGCAGGACACATGCCAACCCTGTAGCTTCATTCGATTAGTGAGAACCAGACCCCATTTTAATCAACCATGGGGGAATCCATTCTTGTCATTGGTAGGTAACCCTTATAAATTCTGTAATGGATCTGTCCGGGACACCACTCCTGCTCCACCTTTTTTGGGGACACTTAAAGGAAACCTACCATTTAGAATGGTCGGGGTAAGCTGTAAGTACCGGGCACAGGGTGAGCTCAGGGTGAGCTGTTCCGGTACTTACTTTCGTTAGTGTTATAAACCGCGGTATCGCGGTTTTAACACTTTTTAAACTTTAGAGCAGAAGGGGCTTCGGTGCTGCGTGCGCACGATGGTGCGCGCGCCTACATAGGAAATAGCGGAGATGTTGCGTGCGCACGGTCGCACACAGCGCCGAAGCCCCTTCTGCTCTGAAGTTTAAAAAGTGTTAAAACCGCGATACCGCGGTTTATAACACTAACGAAAGTAAGCACCGGCACCAGCTCACCCTGAGCTGGTGCCCGGTACTTACAGCTTACCCCGACCATTCTAAATGGTAGGTTTCCTTTAAAAGAACCTTTACTCTAGGTCAGTGGTGGCGAACCTATGGCACGGGTGCCAGAGGTGGCACTCTGAGCCCTCTCTGTGGGCACCCAGGCCATCACCCAGCACAAAGGTCACCATTCAGGACTCCTCCTCCTGCAGTCACAGGGAGCCCAGAACGTGCCATGTTCTGCACTATTTTAAAGTGACTTGAAGTACAGGATGAGTGGACAGAGCTGGATTATCATTGAAGCCCCTTCTCAGGGCCTATGATTCATGCTGTTAGAGGGACCTTAGAGGGAAGCTACAATAATAATCCCCATTGCTCCATCTTTGTACTGTAGTCTTCAGGACACCTATACGTTCGAATCTGTGACAGAGCTGGGAGCAATAAGTTACTTTAAATGAGCATTTGGCACTTTGGAAAAAATATGTCGCTTTTGGTTGTAGTTTGGACACTCAGTCTCTAAAAGGTTCGCCATTACTGCTCTAGGTGGTGCTTGGGTAGAAGCCAAGAGTACAAACCATTTTACATAAGCTCTGGTGAGGGTGGGACACTCGTTACAGATCTTTGAAGAGAATTGAGGTCTTGATAGTTGGGAAATAGTTGAAGCACCTTGTAATTTTTAAAGGTAAACCACATCCTCGCAAACTTTTTTGGACTGAACCCGGATGAGCAGGTTTTAAAAAAAAAAAAAAAATAGTCTCTTCTGAATTTGTCCATGTCATTCGTATGAATGCTCGGTTCTGCCAAGTGTCCATGTTGCAATTCTTTATGCCCGATCCTTTAGGCCAAAAGTAAATTGGCCATAGGTCAAATACATATTAAATGTTCTACCAAAATCAGCGAAGTCTATAAAACTTTGTCTGATATCTATAACCAGTTTCAGTGGATAGATTGAATATGTGATCTTCAAAGTGCGAGGTTCTTACGTTCCAAAAACACAAAAGAAATAGGTTCTTAGTTGGGTATAAAAAAATTGTCGAAATTATTTCTGATGTCGACAGAGAAGACTGGTCAGGAGACCATTGGTGATGATGGCCTCTACTGGTGTTCAAGTCTCCGCCATGATTTTTTTATTATTATTATCGTTGAGTTGTGTCAAAAAATTTTGGTGACAACATGTACCAGTACAGTCAGTCCCCGGGTTACGTACAAGATAGGGTCCATAGGTTTGTTCTTAAGTTGAACTTGTATGTAAGTCGAAACTGTATATTTTATAATTGTAGTTCTAGACATTTTTATTTTTTTTTTATCCCAGTGACAATTGGAGTTTCAAAATGTTTTGCTGTAATGGCACCAAGGATTATCAATAAATCTTCATTACAGACACCTTACAGCTGATCATTACAGTCTGGGACTATAGTAATATCCAGAGACTTCACCAGAGGTCACAGTGGGCAGAGGGGTCCATCTGTAACTATGGGTTGTCTGTAAGTCGGGTGTCCTTAAGTAGGGGACCGCCTGTACTAATCATTGTGTGGTCTCTTGTACATGAGAACATCGCATGAAACAAAAAATTTACTGATGGATTTTATTTTTGATGCCCATATTTTTGGATTTTTCGGTTGAAAGCCTCATTTTCATCCCAATATTTCACATGTTTAGAGCCTAAGATTTTATTTTAGCTTGAGACGGGTGACGTTTCTTCTACCTTAGGTCTCCTTGTCACCACCTGGCTACAACACTAAATACATGAGGGGGAACAATTGACTTTTTTGACCTCTTTCTTCCTGATTTCGACTAAGAACGAAGCCACGAAGAAGCCCTGAAGGAATGTCACCTCCTCCTTTTTTACACTCCTAATAAATCGGCACAGGAGACAGAAAACTGTTCTTTCGACCTCATAGAACATAAAATGATAAATTTAGCGCTGTGAAAATTTTACCAACACAATAACAGAAGACGAGGAATCCTTCACGAGTGACCAGAATGTGTCCTTCAGGACAATGTTAGTTAAAGATTGGACGATTCGATGGTCTCGGTAGATTTACCATTTACCCTTATCAGAAGTTTTTTACGTAGAAGCCATAAAATATGTTAAAATCATCGACACATCAAGATACCGACTGCAATAAACACAAGGAGCCATTATACTGCAATGTCCCGAGATGTCAACAGGGGGCATTCCGATCCAGAGATGTGGGTTTGGTGATTAACAAACTTTATGGCCTATTACTAAACGCTCACAGAGAAGTAGAACAAGAGGCAAAGAAATATTCTTCTTTATTATTGGCATTGCTGTGAAAATAAACCTTAAAGGGAAAGAGCAGGAGCATGTTATAGAGCAGGAGGAGCTGAGCAGATTGTACATAGTGACCTATCAGCAGGCAGCATGTTATAGAGCAGGAGGAGCTGAGCAGATTGTACATAGTGTCCTATCTGCAGGCAGCATGTTATAGAGCAGGAGGAGCTGAGCAGATTGTATATAGTGTCCTATCTGCAGGCAGCATGTTATAGAGCAGGAGGAGCTGAGCAGATTGTACATAGTGTCCTATCTGCAGGCAGCATGTGAAAGAGCAGGAGGAGCTGAGCACATTGTACATAGTGTCCTATCTGCAGGCAGCATGTTATAGAGCAGGAGGAGCTGAGCACATTGTACATAGTGTCCTATCTGCAGGCAGCATGTTATAGAGCAGGAGGAGCTGAGCACATTGTACATAGTGTCCTATCTGCAGGCAGCATGTTATAGAGCAGGAGGAGCTGAGCAGATTGTACATCGTGTCCTATCTGCAGGCAGCATGTTATAGAGCAGGAGGAGCTGAGCAGATTGTACATTGTGTCCTATCTGCAGGCAGCATGTTATAGAGCAGCAGGAGCAGAGCAGATTGTACATATTGTCCTACCTGCAGGCAGCATGTTATAGAGCAGGAGGAGCTGAGTAGATTGTACATTGTGTCCTATCTGCAGGCAGCATGTTATAGAGCAGGAGGAGCTGAGCAGATTGTACATAGTGTCCTATCTGCAGGCAGCATGTTATAGAGCAGGAGGAGCTGAGCAGATTGTACATAGTGTCCTATATGCAGGCAGCATGTTATAGAGCAGGAGGAGCTGAGCAGATTGTACATCGTGTCCTATCCGCAGGCAGCATGTTATAGAGCAGGAGGAGCTGAGCAGATTGTACATCGTGTCCTATCTGCAGGCAGCATGTTATAGAGCAGGAGGAGCTGAGCAGATTGTACATCGTGTCCTATCTGCAGGCAGCATGTTATAGAGAAGGAGGAGCTGAACAAGTTGTACATATTGTCCTACCTGCAGGCAGCATGTGATAGAGCAGGAGGAGCTGAGCAGATTGTACACAGTGTCCTATCTGCAGGCAGCATGTTATAGAGCAGGAGGAGCTGAGCAGATTGTACATAGTGTCCTATCTGCAGGCAGCATGTTATACAGTAGGAGGAGCTGAGCAGATTGTACATAGTGTCCTATCTGCAGGCAGCATGTTATAGAGCAGGAGGAACTGAGCAGAGTATACATACTGTCCACCTGCCAGCAGCACGTTATAGAGAAGGAGGAGCTGAACAAGTTGTACATAGTGTCCTATCTGCAGGTAGCATGTTATAGAGCAGGAGGAGCTGAGCAGATTGTACATAGTGTCCTATCTGCAGGCAGCATGTTATAGAGCAGGAGGAGCTGAGCAGATTATACATAGTGTCCTATCTGCAGGCAGCATGTTATACAATAGGAGGAGCTGAGCAGATTATACATAGTGTCCTATCTGCAGGCAGCATGTTATACAATAGGAGGAGCTGAGCAGATTGTACATAGTGTCCTATCTGCAGGCAGCATGTTATAGAGCAGGAGGAGCTGAGCAGATTCTACATAGTGTCCTATCTGCATGCAGTGTGTTATAGAGCAGGAGGAACTGAGCAGATTGTACATAGTGTCTTATCTGCAGGCAGCATGTTATAGAGTAGGAGGAGCTGAGCAGATTGTACATAGTGTCCTATCTGCAGGCAGCATGTTATAGAGCAGGGGGAGCTGAAAAAAATTGTACATAGTGTCCTATCTGCATGCAGTGTGTTATAGAGTAGGAGGAGATGAGCAGATTGTACATAGTGTCCTATCTGCAGGCAGCATGTTATAGAGCAGGAGGAGCTGAGCAGATTGTACATAGTGTCCTATCTGCAGGCAGCATGTTATAGAGCAGGAGTAGCAGATTAGGTATGCTGGTTCATTCCAAGGTAATGTATGGGTTGTAACAAGGTAACACTCTGATATTGTAAAATGTCTTACAATTCAAGTCTCTACTTTTGAATAAATTCATCCCCCAGTAAGTAGGAAGTGGATGAAGCGGATGAGTAAGAATCTGATAACACATGATATGGGAGGTTCGCTGATTCATTACAGTCCATAAAGATAAGTGGATGTCACCGGTGACTTCTCATTGATGTGGATTACATGGAATTTATTCTGCGGAGGATGTGACTGATTGTAGAGATCAGTGTCCTGCAGTCGGGGGGAGGTTATGGCCATTACTGAGGATATTAAATAATATTTTGTTTATTATACATTATACTATATACAGGCTGTCCCCTACTTCAGAACACCCGACTTACAGACGACCCCTAGTTACAAACAGACCTCTGGTAATTGGTAATTTACTATACTTTATCCTTAGGCTACAATAATCAGCTGTAACACGTATCACAGGCGTCTGTAATGAAGCTTTATCGTTAATCCTGGTTCTTATGACAACCCAACATTTTTAAAATACAATTGTGACAGAAACCAAAAAAATTTTGGCTGGTGTTACAATTATAAAATATACAGTTCCGACTTACATACAAATTCAACTTAAGAACAAACCTACAGACCCTATCTTGTATGTAACCCGGGGACTGCCTGTAATTATGGATTTTATTGTTTTGAAAGATAGTATTGAAATCCATATCCACACGTCTGTTTGATAGCTGTGGCATTTGTGAACTTTTTTTGATATATTATTTAATATAACGTAAAAAAATATCTATCATTTTTCAGCAATTTTCGGCTCAGGCGGGGGGGGGGGGGGGCTGTCATGGGCAGAAGATGAATGGGAATAATAAACAAGATTCTGGATTCTTGTGGAGGACCATCTGTTTTTCATCCTTACCCAAGAAGTTGATTTTAAAAGCGGAGAAAAGGAGAACACGACAAAGGCACTTCAGGTGTTTAATGGAAAAAAAATTCTTATTAAAGGGAACCTGTCACAAGGGACCTCATTTTTACTAAAGACAGGTTGTAAAAGCCCATCACACCTGCAGTGCAAATATGTCATTCTGCCTTCTCTGAGCATTTGTGTGTAATAACTTACCTTGCACCCTGACAGGATCCTGGGGTAGTCACAGGGGTTGGGCTTTGGTTTGGATGCATTTAAAAAAAACAACATGTGACTTGTCTGTATTACTAACTCCTAAGCTCTCATCCCCCACCTTTGTGCTACTGTACAGCTCCTCCCACTGATGTCAGCTCACCAGGCTGTGACTTCTGTGAAGGAGCAGGTGAAGGAGCTGTACTGGAGCACAAAGATGGGGGCTGAGAGCTGAGGAGTCTGCAGCCAGACAAGTCACATGTTGTTTTTTGAAATGCATCAAAACCAAAGTCCAACTCCTGGGACTACACAGAGGATTCTGTCAGGGTGCAAGGTAAGTTATAACACACAATAATATTATAATGCAAATGCTTAGAGAAGGCAAAGATTATTATGTCTGAAGGTCTGGAAGGGATCCAAAGATGAAATTCTTTGTTCTGATTTTTGGTTCTTCTATATGTTATACACATTTCCTAACCTCCTTTAATAGATAACCCCTCTGTCCAGACCTGATGTTTTTGGTCAGACCTTTGGGTTCTACCATATATTATACATAGGGGCACATTTACTAAGGGTCCGTCTCAAATTTTTCCGGCGGGTTTTCCGAATTTCTCCGAATTGCCCCGGGATTTTGGCGCAAGCGATTGGATTGTAGCACAACAGCGCCGGCTTTCACGCGTCAGAAATCGGGGGGGGGGGGGGGACAGATTCGGAAAAACCGCAGAATTTAAAAACCGAATTGTGTCGCAAAATCAACAGGAATAGGTTGGTGAACTCCAGCGGACCTCGGCGGACTTCAGCGTACGACCTTAGTGAATCGCCGGAAGACCCAAATCCTCGTTGGAGAACGCGCCGCTGGATTGCGACAGGACCGGGTAAGTAAATGGCCCCCATAATGTCCATCTTCTGTTAGAGGACCATCCGTCTGTCCAGACCAGAGTTTTAAGGTCAGATTTTTGGTTCCTTGTTATTTTACACATAATTAATGACCATCCTCTTTTGGAACACCACACTTCTACCCAGACCAAGCTCTTTGGGTCAGACCTTTGGGTCAGGGCCGATTCTAGCTTTTTTGCTGCCTGAGGCGAAAACTGAAATGCTGCCCCCCTCCCCCCCAAAAAAAATCCTAGCCCTGATCTCCTTCTATATTTAGCCCACTGTATTTACAAACGCAGCGCTAGTGTACAGGGGCGGGCCTTGACCAGATTGTGTATACATAACGCATGTGATCGGTAACCAGAACCCGGTGTCTTGCAATAAAACAATACAAGACACCGGGTTCTGATTGCTTACCGCTGCAAAAGTTGTGGTACATCAGCAGGTGGTAGATGGAGGGGGCAAAAGAGTAACTGAAGGGGTCAAATAAGAACCAAAATAAGTAAGCAGGAGGAGGAGGGAAAATAGCAGCTATGGAGGTGTGAGGTGAGAGAGGCTGAAGGAAAGCCCATGTGTCAGCAGTTTGTGGGAGAGTGAAAACCTCAGAGCTGAGCACCTGGAGTGTGGAGAAGGGGTCATTAGAGCCATTAGTGGGGCCGGACAGCCATGTTCTTCTTCCTGCGCCATCTCTGCTTCTCTCACATCCCCTTCTGTCACTGCCGACAACACAGCAACCGTCGCAGATCAGCACGGAGGGGAGCCTGTAGCTCTGGAAGAGAAGCAACTAGCACTGGCAGAGCAGCACCATACATATACAGCATCGCACACACACTGGATATACATGCAGCATACACAGCATTACACACAGCAGGCAGCAGCATACACAGCATCATACACACATAATTATACATACACAGCATACATACACACATCCAGCATCATACACAGCATCACACACAGTATCATCCACAACAAGAGGGAGCATTCACACAGCATCATACACAGCACAGACATGCAGCATCAAACAGCATCATACACAGCACAGACATGCAGCATCACACAGCATCATACACAGCACATACATGCAGCATCACACAGCATCATAAACAGCATATACATGCAGCATCAAACAGCATCATACACAGCACAGACATGCAGCATCAAACAGCATCATACACAGCATATACATGCAGCATCACACAGCATCATACACAGCATATACATGCAGCATCACACAGCATCATACACAGCATATACATGCAGCATCACACAGCATCATACACAGCAGGCAGCAGCATTCACACAGCATCATCCACAGCATATACATGCAGCATCATACACAGCAGCATTCACACAGCATCATACACAGCACAGACATGCAGCATCATACAGCATCATACACAGCATATACCTGCAGCATTACACAGCATCATACACAGCACAGCCATGCAGCATCACACAGCATCATACACAGCAGGCAGCAGCATTCACACAGCATATACATGCAGCATCATACACAGCAGGCAGCAGCATTCACACAGCATCATACACAGCACAGACATTCAGCATCATACACAGCACAGACATGCAGCATCACACAGCATCATACACAGCACAGACATGCAGCATTCACACAGCATCTACATGCACCATACACACAGAAGGCAGCAGCATACATACACAGTATACACACAAAACATACACAGCAGGCTGCAGCATACATACAGCATATACATGTAGCATACCTGTAGATTACCACAGCAACATTCACAGCAGACAGCAGCAAACATACAGATGCTGCTGATCTTCAGAAGCTCCGAGCTGGTGGGCGGGGCTTGCTTATCTGAGCTTCTGCAGCAGGAGCAGAGCTCAACTCACCGGAGGATCGTTATTGGCTGTCCGAGGCTGTGGTCAGAGAAGCCTCAGCACAGCCATCCCGCTGGACCCTTCAGCCAACAAGGAGCAGCACACTGGGATCCAGCCTTCCCCAAACAGCACATCGGGCCAGTCTGCCCCTCCATCCTCCTGCCGGGCAGCGCTGCTCTATGGCTCTGGAGGAAGCAGGCAGCGTTTGATGATGTCACACTGCCTGCGTCCTCCAGAGACATAGAGCAGCGCTACAGTTGGCAGGTCCGTAGTGCTAGTGGGTGATTCGGGCGAGTGCCCAAATCACCCACAGCTATTTTGCCGCCTGTCTCAGGGCTCCGCATCTGCCGCCTGAGGCGAAGTTTTCATCCCGCCTCATGGCAGATGCGGCCCTGCTTTGGGTTATATGGTACATAATGTCCATCTTCTGTTAGAAGACCATCCCTCTATCCAGACCAGATTCCTTTCTCAGATTTTGGTTCCTCCATATATTATACATACTGGCTATAATATATGAGAAGACCATGCCACTATCCTAACCAGATTCTTTGAGGATTCGGGGCTCCTCCAAAAACTATACGTAATGTCCATCTTCTGTGAGAAGACCATCCCATGATCCGGATTAAATTCTTAACTCAGATGTTGGGTTCCTTCATATATTATACATTGGGGGACATTAATCATAGTGGGGTCTCAGGTTCGCCTACTTTTGCGCCTGGTTTGCTCTTATTTTTGGCTCCTGATCTATGATGGATCTGGTTCTGCCTCAGTAAATGCGTTTTGGAATTGTCTCATGTCCCATTCATTTGCGCCTAAATTTGTCTCAAATTATTAGATCTCATTTGTGAGCAATAATGAAAGGAGACTGAGAAAATGTGACAGAACGTTCAGGGCGTCATCTCTGCACATAAAGTCTCAGCTTGTACAATGTCCGGACCACATTCTGCTGTAAGTGCAGGGACTAAAAGTTACAGATAAAATAAAAAAAAATTCTTGCTGAAATGAGTCTTTTCCTTTTTTATTATAATGTACAGTAAATGGAGACTGATAATATTCTCAGATCTGTACAATAAGACAATAATCACTCCCAGAGATGATCCCATAGACAATAATCACTCCCAGAGATGATCCCATAGACAATAATCACTCCCAGAGATGATCCCATAGACAATGATGGAGTCGTTACTGGAGAAATTTTACATTTTAAAACTGCTCCGAAGTATTTTCCATGTTGCATAGAGGGAATTTTACATTTGGAAAGCGAAAAACTATGGGGGACATTAATCATAGTCTGTTAGACTGTTTTGAGCGTCTTTTAGCGCAAAAATCTGGCGCGTCTTGTTAATTTGCCGCATTTATGCGCCATTTTCTGGCGCACGGCAAAGTTCGGCACTTAGTGGTTTTGAGTCCCTGCGCCTTATCTGACATAGTGAGTGCGTCCTGTACAGATGTTTGCACGGGATCTATCACTAATTTGCGTCTAAAAAGGCGCAAAATAGGCGCAAATATGCACCTGCTCTGAGCAGCTGCACTTCCAAAAAACTTCCCTTTTCATTATTAAAAACATAGATTTTAGGTTCCCAAATGAAGAATTCCCTCTATGCAACATGGAAAATACTTCGGAGCAGTTTTAAAATGTAAAATTTCTCCAGTAACGACTTCATCATTGTCTATGGGATCATCTCTGGGAGTGATTATTGTCTTATTGTACAGATCTGAGAATATTATCAGTCTCCATTTCATGTAAATTACAATAAAAAAGGAAAAGACTCATTTCAGCAAGAATTTTTAATTTTTTTTTTTTCCATCTCTGTAACTTTTAGTCCCTGCAGTTACATCACAATGATAGGTTTTTGTGCAGAGATGACGCCCTGAACGTTCTGTCACATTTTCTCAATCTCCTTTCATTATTGCTCACAAATGAGATCTAACAATTGCGCCAAATTTGGCGCTAATTTAGGCGCAAATGAATCGGACATGAGACAATTCCAAAGTGCATTTACTAAGGCAGAACCAGATCCATCATAGATCAGGAGCCAAATAGAAGAGCAAACCAGGCGCAAAAATAGGCGAACCTGAGACCCCCTATGATTAATGTCCCCCTTTGTTTTTAGTAATGAAAAGTGAAGTTTTTTGGAAGTGCAGCTGCTCAGAGTAGGGGGGATTTTTGTGCCTTCTTTGAGACTTTTTAGGCGCAAATTAGTGATAGATGGCGACCAAACATCTGTATAGCAGCCGCTCACTATGTCAGATAAGGCGCAGGGACTCAAAACCACTAAGTGCCAAACTTTGCAGCGCACTAGAAAATGTCGCATAAATGCGCCAAATTAACGAGATGCGGATTTTTGCACCAAAAACCGCTCAAAACAGTCTAACAGACTTTGATTAATGTCCCCCCCCCCCCCCCCATCTCTCTATCCAGACCAGATTCTTTTTTCCGATTTTGGGTTACCTGAATTTTTCTGTTTTGTGACGATTTTTCCTGAATAGCCCCGGGTTGTGGCGCCGGCGTGCACGCAACGGAAATCGGGGGGCGTGACCGAACGATAATCCGTTGGATTCGGAGAATCCTCCGCATTTAAAAAAAACACACGCTTACCCGCACCCGGCCTGGCTTGGTGAACTTCAGTGAATTCCGACGTACTCCAGCACGGTGGCGAAACCTGGTGGACATCGGGGAAACTACCTAAGTGAATCGCCAGAAGACCTGAATCCTCCACACAGAACGCGCCGCTGGATCGCGAATGGACCGGGTAAGTAAATCTGCCCCACTGTCTATCTCCTGAGAGAGGACCATCCCTCTATCCAGACCAGGTTCTTTTCTCATATTTTGGTTCCTCCATATTGTATACCGACATGCTATAATATTTGAGAAGACCATCCCACACTACACACTGGCTATGCCCTTTAATAAGACCACTGATGGGCCCCAGTAGAAGGTCACTGACCCCATATTCAGTTTGTCTTTGCTGGACATCAAGCCCAATATTGTGGACAGATTCAGGTCCATTGGCACGCAGTAGGTATTTTAGGATGATGATGTCATTATCTTGATAAAAGCCATCCTACAATATAACAATACCTATACCTATACTTCCTGTTCTGTAGAGATTTACAATAGATATCACATCATCTACCATTCACCATAGGTCATAGTCACTCTGCATGTCTTCTGAAGCCTACACAGGTCACAGAGCATGCCCACAACTAATCACATGTCCGTATCTTTATATCTATGTGGGTACAAAGAAGCAATATAAAAGATCACTTTTTTCTTTCTTTTTTCTATCTTTCTGGTGTTATCTATAAACATAGATATATATGAAGATAACAGTCTGCGTTACTATCACCTGGTAGGCTGCGCGCTATCTATACAGGTGTTACCTGCTGTCTGTAATCCTATCTGTGATGATAATGCTGAAAAGTGATCTCTACAGTGTCCGCAGGTGGCAACCTACATGAACCATGAGTGTAGGAAATACTTCCTTTGTGTAAGGGTGCAGGAGTTTGCTTATTTTTTAAATGTATGCCGAATGGGGGTCATTTATCTTATTTCCCCCTCTCTGAGCTCTTTTAGCGCCTGTTGTGAGTCTATTTTTTTGCTCCTCATTTGTCTTTGACGTTTTGGCTCTTTGTCAAATGCAGGTTTTTTTTAAATCTTATTAGGCACAAATTTAAAAAAAGGTGCAATTTGTTGCGCAAATCCTACCATTGCCTTTCCTATGCGAGGTCAGGACCGGCGTGTTAGATAGATAGATAGATAGATAGATAGATAGATAGATAGATAGATAGATAGACAGAGGATCCGTGGCCCGATCCTAGTGTGCCTGCACCCACCATCGTTCACTTGCCTTGGTGTGCCGTTTTCATTTTCTTGAAGTAGATAGATAGATATGAGATAGATAGATAGATATGAGATAGATAGAGATGGAAGATAGATAGATAGATAGATAGATAGATAGATAGATAGATAGATAGATATGAGATAGATAGATAGATAGATATGAGATAGATAGATAGATAGATAGATAGATAGATAGATAGATAGATAGATAGAGATGGAAGATAGATAGATAGGAGATAGATAGATAGATAGATAGAGATGGAAGATAGATAGATTGATAGATATATGATAGATAGATATGAGATAGATAGATAGATAGATATGAGATAGATAGATAGATAAATAGATAGGAGATAGATATGAGATAGATAGATAGATAGATGGATAGATAGGAGATAGATATGAGATAGATAGATAGATAGATAGATAGATAGATAGATAGATAGATATATGATAGATGATACACATGGAGTATGTGGAGTCTTTTTGCACAATTATTTGCAGGAGAAATACAAAGACAAATTAGGCGCAAACCAGGAAACTGCTACACAGAGAACTCCGGCGAACTGCTGGAAAAAGGCGCAAAAAATACCCCAATGCACACAAAAAGTCACTAAAATATAACCAAAAAACAATCTAAAAAAAAACCCTCATCTCTATCTGATAATGCTTGAGAAAGGTCCGTCACCGAAATGTCGCTGTATGGAATAAAGATTTGCCTTATTTTCACTGAATTGGGAACGCTGCCTCTTCATTGGAATTATTGATGTGCCCTGGGATCTACGGCTTTGCATTCAATAGAAGTTGTCACTCTCCCTATCTATCTATCTATCTATCTCATATCTATCCATGCCCTTTCTATCTATCTATCTATCTATCTATCTATCTATCTATCTCATATCTATCCATGCCCTATCTATCTATCTATCTATCTCATATCTATCCATGCCCTTTCTATCTATCTATCTATCTATCTCATATCTATCTATCTATCTCATATCTATCTATCTATCTCTCTATCTCATATCTATCCATCTATCTCATATCTATCCATGTCCTTTCTATCTATCTATCTCATATCTACCTATCAATCTATCTATCTCATATCTATCTATCAATCTATCTATCTCATATCTATCTATCTCATATTTATCTATCCATCTATCTATCTATCTGTCTGTCTGTCTATCTCATATGTATCTATCTACCTACCTACCTATCTATCTCATATCTATCTATCTATCTATCTCATTTCTATCTATCTATCATCTCATATCTATCTATCTATCTATCTGTCCATCTATCTCTCTCCCTCAGCCTATCTCTGGGCAGTGATGTAGTATATACCGTACACATGCTGCACAGATGTAAAAGCCTCAGATGACTTAGCAAGAAATCACATCTGACCTACAATGAAAACAAGGTACAGCAGTAAAATCCCCCGTAAAGAATCTGTGACCGCGAGGAACATCATTTTACTGCGTCATAACTCGCCCAGTTCTATCTCTACACATGAGCCTTATCTTCACAAGCTGCAAATATTCCATCGCAACGCGTTCTGCAACTCAGCACATATCCCTCCAATAAACTTTATAAGAACACATAAAATCTGAATCGAATCTGAAAAATTGTTAAAACCCTTTCTGGAATTTATCTGTAGAATACGTAATGATAAACAAAACTCCGCTGCACCATAAAGATCTATGGTCAGACACAAAGCTTGTACAGATGTAGCAGAGCCAAACATGCTACAATGTGTAGAATATCTCCAAAACAGAAAATTGCCAAAAATTTCCTAAAAAACTTAAGACCCCCCCCCCCCTCACCCCCACACTACGGAACATTCTCAACTCTGCTACATCTATGGAATAGCTGAGCTAGAAGCCGTAGTGTTATTAACTAGAGGTCGGTTTCATCACCAATGAAGAAGCAATGTAAGAATAGGCAAAAAAAAAAAATTAAAACTCTGTTCGATTCACACATGAAAAAATCAATGACCCGAAAATTTGCCTTTCGGATAGATGGGTCTCATTTAATAGAATGTAGTGATACAATACAAGTACAATATAGTAATATAGTCAATATTATGGTAAACTGTAACAAGTCGCATTAGTTACTGATACAATGTATCAAGTTGTCACAATGTGCGGCGGATCCTTTGATCATTATTGTAATATTCTTATTTTTTACATTCTATTTTATATGATTTTTGTAAAAAATATTATTTTTGACCACTATCCTGCATCATGTCCCGTTACACTGCACAAAGTTCCATCGCAACAACCCAAAATAATAAAAAAAACCATAAACACAACAATAGTGAATCTTGCGAATCGGCGCAAAGGGATCCGCAATGTGACGCAAACGCAACGAATAGAAGCTGTTACTGTGCGCTAAAGCCGGACCTTACCTTTCCACAGCCGGGCTGAGACTGAACTGAGGCAGACACATGGACAGAAAAAAAAATCACTGAGTGAATGCAAATCACACACTGTAAGGGAATGTCTACAAATCGCTGGCTGTGTGCCTGGGGGGAGGACTAAGGGAGAGTGGTAAAACCTCGGGAGAGTGACAAATGTTTCCGACAGGCTAAGACATGACTAAGTTGCACTTATAACAACATGTAAACATATGCTGTTTTACTATAAAACCAAAAGTTCAGTATATAGCAACAGGGGCGATATATAGGGGCACATTTAATAAGGGTCCGTGAGACTGCATTTCCGGCGGGTTTCCCGACTACTTCCGATTTGCGCTGCACTAAACAGGGGTTTCTGGCGCACGTGATTGGATTTTGGCACAATCACGCCGACTTTCATGCAATACAAATCGGGGGGCGTGGCCGTCGGACAACCCGACTGATTCGGACTGAGCGCAGGATTTAAGATTAAAATTGTGTCTCAAGACAATGCACTTACAAGCACTGGGAAGAAGAAGGTGAACTCCGGCGGACCTGAGCGGGGAAGTGACACATGCAGGATATCGGGCGCACGATCTTGGTGAATTGCGCCGGACTTCATCCTCGTTGGACAACGCACCTCGGGGATCGCGACAGGACCAGGTAAGGAAATGTGCCCCATAGTGTCCGTCATTGAAAATGGGATCTACTTTTGCAAAAATAAGAGCAAATTTGATCTATATCTTTAGGTAAATCAGTTATGGGGCTGAGGATAGTTAAAGGAGAATTTGAGGTCCAATTGCAAAATCTGTAACAGGAACCCCATTACCAGGTGTGAATTATAACACTGGTGTAATGGGGTAACCTAGGCTCTAGAGCACAGTAGGGACTGTTACCTTTGCAAACCTTATAACTATACAAGTCAGAGTCTGACTGGCCCACCGGAGAATCAGGGGATCCTCCGGTGGGCCCTGACTCTAATTTAGCCCAGGACCTCAGAGACACAGCAGAAGAAGACACAGGGTATGGGATTTCCTGAGGGATTATGAAGGGTAGGTACCTAGAATAATTTTATTACCAAAGGACACCTTCATAGGTCTTGCATTGATAGGTTAGAACAATTTTACGCAGGTGAGAGGGTCTACAAAATATTAAGAAGGGGTTTTGATGTTATGGTAAATCATTGTGCAATGACTGTAGTTAATGATCATCATCAAATATTTTGCCAGTAAAGTCTATAAAAAGACGACCCCTATAAGACCAGGTACAGACTCTGTACCCACTCTGCTGCTTATATAAAGCACTATGGGGCACATTGATCCAAAGTGCCCCAGTGTATTAGGCTGCCCCTATCCCCCTAAGCTTTAAGGTTTCTTTTCCAGGAATTATCTGACTACCCACAGCCTGAATGTTTTGCAGTCTGTTTATTGCTTTGCCAAAATTCGTTAAAATTATGGGACTCACTTCAACAAATGAGTGGTTTTCTCAGAGCATGGATGTCACTTCCTTTTAATGAGGTTGGCCACTCTGTTACATTAGTTGCCCATGTGCCTTTACTGCCTTGTGGATAATCCATTAATGTTCACCTACTTACTTCTGTTCTGTGTGCAGACCATCCCTGCTTCTTTCCTTACATCTCTGAGCTCTGCAGAATAGAAGGAGCTGTAGCAGGAGAGTTTGACTTTTCCTGCTCCCTCCCACCCATTCCCCTCGTTCTGTCTCTGTCAGTGAGGACGGACTGTGAGAAGAAAGATACAGTGGGAGAAACCATAAGCACTGCCCAAATGAGAGGAATCTCTGTGTATATGCAAAGGGCAGCATGGAGAGAACAGGGAAAGGCTGAAGCTATCAAAGTAGGCAAAGACACTGGTGCATATACAGGTACATGCAGAGACAGATTTATTGAAAAGTAGTCAACCCCTTTAAGTCACATCCCATGGTCTGAGAAAGGCCACTGACTGGTCGATGTGGGTCTTGTGGGCCCAGTACCATCAGATCCGAAAAACAGAACCAGGTGACAAAAAAACCCAGTATTGTCACTATAGCTGAGTGAGACAAGATCTCGGTGGCTTAAACCTCCCCATCCCCCTAAAAATCTGACTATATTGTAGAGTGCGGATTGTTAGAACATGGAAGTGTTTATTTGTAAAATCTTGTAGAGCCTCAAAGTAAACAGAACTGAAGAGCATAGCCACAATTTGGAAGGGATACGATAAGACGGAAATGCAACTTTTTAAGATTTGTCTAGTGTTTGGCTGATTTATTCTCCTCGAAAGTTCCTGAAGGAAGGGAAACCAGCGCATAAAGCTTTATTACTGGGGTAACACTGGAGTCATCGCAAAATGATTCTAAAAATATTGAGGAGACTTGACCTCATTTTGACCAACAAACATATTGAACAAGTTCATAGAAAGGTTAAAGGGACCAAGCTCCTGCTCTACAAATGGTCCAACCTTGTAGGTGAAGTGTTCTTCACCTTAAGCAAAGAATTAGTGTTTGGGTGCACTATGGGTGCGGCCCTGTGGTACAGTAGCCCCTCTTTTTGCTCTTACAACTGTCCATAAAAGTCACTTGTACTTGATTAAGAGTCTTGTAGCTTAAAGGCCCAAACCCAAAGCTGTCGTGAGATGTCAAGATATCGGCCCCGGATGGGTCACACGCCAATGTTCCAATGTTCCTCAGTGTACTCTTTATGTTATCCAAAGCATGTAGGGTGTTGGTCCTGGCCCTCTCGGCCTTCCTAGGCCCTACCGGCTTCTGTAGTGTTTCATCTGTTGAACCTGCCTGGTCTCATGACAAGGACTTTCACTTACTTGGACCTTCTCCTTGATTAAGAGTCTTGTAGCTTAAAAGCCCAAACCCAAAGCTGTAACACTCGTGAGATGTCAAGATGTCAGCCCCGGATGGGGCACACTCCAATGTTCCTCGACAGTGTACTCTTTATATTATCCAAAGCATGTAGGGTGTTGGTCCTGGCCCTCTCGGCCTTCCTAGGCCCTACCGGCTTCTCTAGTGTTTCATCTGTTGAACCTGCCTGGTCTCATGACAAGGACTTTCACCTACTTGGACCGTCTCCTTGATTAAGAGTCTTGTAGCTTATAGGCCCAAACCCAAAGCTGTAACACTCGTGAGATGTCAAGATGTCAGCCCCGGATGGGGCACACTCCAATGTTCCTCGACAGTGTACTCTTTATATTATCCAAAGCATGTAGGGTGTTGGTCCTGGCCCTCTCGGCCTTCCTAGGCCCTTCCGGCTTCTCTAGTGTTTCATCTGTTGAACCTGCCTGGTCTCATGGCAAGGACTTTCACTTACTTGGACCTTCTCCTTGAGCTGGTGGCTCCTTATCTATAATCTTGATGATCTCTTCTCTTCGGGAAAACTATGGAGACACTAACACTCACACTGTTACTCCTCAACAAGGAGTGGTCTCTATAAACTGTGGTCGGACTCTCCTTACTGCTAGAACTTGACCATGTGAGGGGTCTACCTATCAATCTAGTAGAGACTGGACCCTAAAGTGGCATCACCCTATTACATAACAAACATGCTCAATCACATAAGAACACCTAAATGCATTGTGCATTAACCTCTTAATCGTACGTTGATGGGACCAACATTTTGTGACACAACAGTGTCAGCAGGTAAAGCAGCAAACTTTATTATATTTTCATTTACACCGGGTAGTGATGGTGTTAAAAAAACAGACTTTTAGCACAAAAAAATTATACTAAAAAGTGTACACATCTCATAATCTGAAGGTCAGAAGGATCCAACAATTCTGACTTCAATCCCCCTGACAAGTATCCTGGAGATTGTGTGAAGCGCTTCCCCCAAACTCTGAGCGGGCAGAGTCTCTGGATGTAGCAGTGCTGTGTGTGTGTGTGTGTGTGAATGGATGTAGCAGTGTTTTGTGAGAAAATGTACTTAGCAGCGTTATGTGTCATAGAACGGATGTATCAGAGCTGTGTGTGAGAAAATGAATGCAGCAGAGCTGTGTGTGAGAGAATGGATGTAGCAGAGCTGTGTGTGAGAGAATGGATGTAGCAGAGCTGTGTGTGAGAGAATGGAAGTAACAGAACAGTGTGTAAAATAATGGATGTAGCAGAGCTGTGTGTGAGAATGGATGTAGCAGTGCTGTGTGTGAGATAATGGATGTATCAGAGCTGTTTGTGAGCGAATGGATGTAACAGAGCTGTGTGAGCAAATGGATGTAACAGAGCTGTGTGTGAGAGAATGGATGTAGCAGCGCTGTGTGAGACAATGTACTTTGCAGAGCTGTGTGCGAGATGATGGATGTAACAGAGCAGTGTGTGAGATAATGGATGCAACAGTGCTGTGTGTGAGAGAATGGATGTAGCAGGGCTGTGTGTGAGAGAATGGATATAGCAGAGCTGTGTGTGAAAGAATGGATGTAACTGAGCAATGTATAAAATAATGGATGTAGCAGAGCTGTGTGTGAGAGAAAGGATGTAGCAGAGCTGTGTGTGAGAGAAAGGATGTAGCAGAGCTGTGTGTGAGAGAATGGATATAGCAGAGCTGTGTGTGAAAGAATGGTTGTAACTGAGCAATGTATAAAATAATGGATGTAGCAGAGCTGTGTGTGAGAGAAAGGATGTAGCAGAGCTGTGTGTGAGAGAAAGGATGTAGCAGAGCAGTTTGTGAGATAATGGATGTAGCAGAGCTGTGTGTGAGAGAAAGGATGTAGCAGAGCTGTGTGTGAGATAATGGATGTAGCAGGGTTGTCTGTGAGATAATGGATGCAGCAGTGCTGTGTGTGAGAGAATGGATGTAACAGAGCTGTGTGTGAGAGAATGGATGTAGCAGACCTGTGTGTAAAATAATGGATGTAGCAGAGCTGTGTGTGAGAGAAAGGATGTAGCAGAGCTGTGTGTGAGAGAAAGGATGTAGCAGAGCTGTGTGTGAGATAATGGATGTAGCAGAGCTGTGTGTGAGAGAAAGGATGTAGCAGAGCTGTGTGTGAGATAATGGATGTAGCAGGGTTGTCTGTGAGATAATGGATGCAGCAGTGCTGTGTGTGAGAGAATGGATGTAACAGAGCTGTGTGTGAAAGAATGGATGTAGCAGAGCTATGTGTAAAATAATGGATGTAGCAGGGCTATGTGTGAGAGAATGGATGTAGCAGAGCTGCGTGTGAAATAATGGATGTTGTTGCTTGTGTGTGACCAGCAAGCAATCTTTAATTGGTGAAGAATATATTTTTCCTCATTTTGGATGACTAAATCTAAGGCGTGTCTTATAGTCCTACACATAGAGTACCTTTAAGCATTTCATTAAATAATTAAAAAAAAAAATGTATATAAAGCAATGAAATGTTGTATGGACCAAAACGGTATCGATAAATGTTAAAAAAATGTTATGGGTAGAAAAGCTCTCACACTGTGCCATCTATAGAATAAGTTAAAGGGGTTGTCCGACTTTGATAAAAATTCTAGAGGTGGGGGCTATTAAAAAACAAACAAACCAGTACTTACCTCCTCCGATGCTCCAACCGCTTCCGGCCACGTGGCAGGTCCTTATGTCCCCTGTTCCGCAGCTGTATCAGGACCCCATTGTTTTTAGCCCCCAACATGCTATCTTGGCTGTCTATTGTCAAGTGGGAAGAGCTTGGAATTCTACTCCCGCCCACTTGACAATAAATAACCTAATTAGCAAATTTGTTAACAAAACTTACAACAGAGAAAAAAATTCTGCTTGTGCCAGACTGAATAAGGCAACAGCAGGTAAAGGATGCAGAGAGTTGGAGTTGGTGCACTAAGATAGAAGTGCCCTTTAATGGGTGTGTCCATGAATTTGCTGGAAAAATCGGAGCACCACAACTTATTACATATTACATAGTGTGGTGTAACAATTGTTGGATCAGTGACTATGAAGACATTTATCTCACTTTCTGTGTAGGAAATCGCAGCCAGAATTCTGTTGATGCCAAAATACAGCTCTTGTTTATAGCGAAGGGAAAATGTCTGACTCATCCCGACGGTCATTACAACATTACTTGGAAGGTGATGGGTCCCAAATTCCAAAGAAAATCCGCTTCAAATTCAACAGAATGCATCAATTCTAAGTCAATTTTCTTTATATATAATTTGAAAACAACTTGAACTAAAATTTTCGCAAATATGAAATGGAAATTTCAAAATGGCTTCCTGTTGACGGTCAATCGGCTCCGAGAAGTCGTTTCCCTACTCCTAATATCTCACGCAATGAACAAGTAAATCCATCGGTGGTCCCCTCAGCCCCTGCATGAGTGGTACTTGACAAATTGGCACATAGCACATGGCTTGATATACAACAATGGGGGTCATTTACTAAGGGCCCGAATCGCATTTTTACGTTGGGTTACCCGAATTTTACCGTTTTGCAACGGTTTTCCCTGAATTGCCCCAGGATTTTGGTGCACGCAATCGGATTGTGGCGCATCGGCACCGGCATGCACGCGACGGGAATCGGGGGGCGTGGCCATCGGAAAACCCATCGGATTAATAGAAACCACCGTATTTTTTTAAAAAAAATGTGTCGCTGGACACCCGCTTGCCTGCACCCGGCCTGGCTTGGTGAACTTCAGTGCACTCCGACGAAATTCAGCGCAACAGCGACACCTAGTGGACATTGGGAGACTTACCTTAGTGAATCGCTGGAAGACCCGAATCCTCAGCAGAGAACGCGCCGCTGGATTGCGCATGCACCGGGTAAGTAAATCTGCCCCAGTATGTATTCAACCTATAATAAGATAGGAAGAGGAGGCAAACTATTAAGGGTTTCATGGGACCTTCCGACATGTGTACACATGTGTATAGATGAACATGCCACTATGTAGGGGCCATTTTGTATTTTTTTCCTAAATCCCAGAATTTCGGAGATATCAGTAAAGATATGTAACCATTATAATCCTCTCTACTGCCAGAGAGGAGGAGCTGGAGCAGAGGAGGGGCGTGTGTTATGCTAATCTTCTCTGAAAAGTCGCACACGTAGGCGTCCATATAAAGCACTGTTAGGTTTTTCGCAGTTTAACCCTAACCGGTAAATCACAGGGCGGGACTTGGAAATCGTATTTGTCAACATGCTCCAAAAGTTCTGCAATTTTTTTTATTTTTTGGGGGTTGGAAAGTTTTTAAACTTTAAACTCATAACGTGTAGCTGGGAAAAAAAAGGAAGGGAAGATCCAGAAAAGAATCTTCTCCATAATCTTTGTATACAATGAAGTCCTTATGTATTCCGGGAGTCATCATTAACTCTCCGATGCCCGCCCGGTGTAATCTCACTTAAGTATCCTGCCCTGTGATATGTAATCGGGTCGCGCCTGACCCTTAAAGGGTGTAGTCTATCCTGAGTTTAACCCAACGCGTTTCATGTCCAGCAACACATATTGAACGACTTATGAAGAAATATGATGTGAGAGCGGAGCAGAGATTCCATCTGGATGTCATGTGTTACATATAAAGTCCCCGGAGCGCTCAGCCATACGCCCCCCTAGCCTAACAGTGAGAGAACCTCATGCCCCCAGCATCCAAATCAGCTCCATATGCTAAAAACTGATCGAAATGTCTCATTTATGTGGTCTATTTTCTGTAATATTTCACAAATTCCTACATCCCACACATCCATCCGCGGATTGGGACCCAGAGTGGTGTAAATGTTATATATACTGTATAAATATATGTATAAACCCATAAACCACCATAATATAGGACTGCAAATACCAAAAAACATTTCATTGTTCCACAATACAAAAATGTGACACCACCTGCTGGACACAAGTGGTACATGACCTTGTGAGTCTTATAGAAGCTAGGGGGTCATTTATCTCAATTATTTTCTACTTTTGCGGGGTTTTTTTGCACCTATAGATTTATCCGAAGTTTTTCTATTTTGGGTTTTTTTTTTCCGCCTAAAATGTCTCTATTTTGCGCCATCAAAAAAAGAAAGTTGATTTATCCTCATCTAAAGGAGCATTTTTGGGACTTTTTTGAGACATTTTTAAAAAGTCTCTAAAATGCCTCAAAAAAAAAGTGGCAAATATGGTACAAACACATATTAGAGACAAAGAAGTCGTAAAAACACAACAAAGAAAAAGAAAAATCTCCCCCATCCTATAGTATACATTTTTATCTATCGCAAATCTACCTATCTATCTATCTATCTATCTATCTATGGGGGTCATTTATCTTATTTCCCCCTTCTCTGAGCTCTTTTTGTGACTGTTGTGAGTTTATTTTTTTTGCTCCTCATTTGTCTTTGTCATTTTGGCTCTTTGTCAAATACAGGTTTTTTGAGTCTTATTAGGCACAAATTTAAAAAAACTGGAAATTTGTTGCGCAAATAGGGGGACATTAATCATAGGGGGTCTCAGCTTTGCCTATTTTTGCGCCTGGTTTGCTCTTCTTTTTGGCTCCTGATCTATGATGGATCTGGTTCTGCCTTAGTAAATGCGTTTTGGAATTGTCACATGTCCGATTCATTTGCGCCTAAATTAGCCCCAAACTTTTCTCAAATTGTTAGATCTCATTTGTGAGCAATAATGAAAGGAGACTGAGAAAATGTGACAGAACGTTCAGGGCGTCATCTCTGCACAAAAACCTATCATTGTGATGTAACTGCAGGGACTAAAAGTTACAGATATTTTTGCTGAAATGAGTCTTTTCCTTTTTTATTATAATGTACAGTAAATGGAGACTGATAATATTCTCAGATCTGTACAATAAGACAATAATCACTCCCAGAGATGATCCCATAGACAATAATCACTCCCAGAGATGATCCCATAGACAATAATCACTCCCAGAGATGATCCCATAGACAATAATCACTCCCAGAGATGATCCCATAGACAATGATGAAGTCCTTACTGGAGAAATTTTACATTTTAAAACTGCTCCGAAGTATTTTCCATGTTGCATAGAGGGAATTCTTCATTTGGGAACCTAAAATGTATGTTTTTAGTAATAAAAAGGGAAGTTTTTTGGAAGTGCAGCTGCTCAGAGTAGGTGCATTTTTGCGCCTATTTTGCGCCTTATTAGGCGCAAATTTGTGATAGATCCCGTGCAAACATCTGTATAGGACGCACTCACTATGTCAGATAAGGCGCAGGGACTCAGAACCACTAAGTGCCGAACTTTGCATAAATGCACCAAATTAACGAGATGCGCCCGATTTTTGCGCTAAAAGACGCTCAAAACAGTCTAACAGAATATGATTAATGTCCCCCATAATGTCAATGCATTTCTTAAGCCTGGTCAGGACTGCCATGTTATTGTGCAGTTATTTGCGCCCATATAGGCGCAATAGTATAATAAATGGGGCGCAAACATCTGTAAAGAGGCGCAATGTAATGACAAATAGGGTGCTCCTATCTATCTATCTATCTATCTATATCATATCTATCTATCTCATTTCTATCTATCTATCTATCTATCTATCCATGTATGTATCTATCATCTATCTATCTATCTATCTATCTATCTATCTATCTATCTATCTATCTATCTATATCATATCTATCTATCTATCTATCTATCACATATCTATCTATCTCATATCTATCTATCTATCTATCTATCTATCTATCTATCTATCTCATATCTATCTATCTCATATCTATCTATCTATCTATCTATCTATCTATCTATCTATCTATCTCATATCTATCTATCTATATCATATCTATCTATCTATCTATCTCATATCTATCTATCTATCTATCTATCTATCTATCTATCTATCTATCTATATCATATCTATCTATCTATCTATCTATCTATCTATCTATCTATCTATCCATCTCATATCTATCTATCTATCCATCTCATATCTATCTATCTATCTATCTATCTATCTATATCATATCTATCTATCTATATCATATCTATCTATCTATCTATCTATCTCATATCTATCTATCTATCTATCTATCTATCTATCTCATATCTATCTATCTATCTATCTATCTATCTATCTATCTATATCATATCTATCTATCTATATCATATCTATCTATCTATCTATCTATCTCATATCTATCTATCTATCCATCTCATATCTATCTATCCATCCATCTATCTATCTATCTATCTATCTATCTATCTCATATCTATCTATCCATCTATCTATCTATTTATCTATCTCATATCTATCTATCTATTTATCTATCTCATATCTATCTATCTATCTATCTATCTATCTCATATCTATCTATCTATCTCATATCTATCTATCTATCTATCTACCGTATATACTCGAGTATAAGCCGACCCAAGTATAAGCCGAGGCCCCTAATTTTACCACAAAAAACTGGGAAAACCTATTGACTCGAGTATAAGCCGAGGGTGGGAAATGCATTGGTCACAGCCTCTCCAATATGTAGCCAGCCAGCCCCTGCCCCAGTGTATATAGCCAGCCAGCCCCTGCCCCAGTGTATATAGCCAGCCAGCCCCTGCCCCAGTGTATATAGCTTGCCAGCCCCTGCCCCAGTGTATATAGCTTGCCAGCCCCTGCCCCAGTGTATATAGCCAGCCAGCCCCTGCCCCAGTGTATATAGCCAGCCAGCCCCTGCCCCAGTGTATATAGCCAGCCAGCCCCTGCCCCAGTGTATATAGCTTGCCAGCAGGGTCGGACTGGAGTATCTGGGGCCCACCAGAGAAAATGACTTTTGGGGCCCACCCATTATAAATAAAGAATGCAAGACTATGCGTAAATAAATTGTAAAACCTGCTATATTTTCTTGTGCAAAAAACACATCTTTGTGCATTAGTAACATCAATTAATGTATAAGTAACAGGTAAAAAACTAATTCACTTAACAACCAAACAGAGACATGTGTAAAATTAGGCATTTTGTAAAATATAGTGATATATGATGCATTATAGCCCGTTGCTACTGTTCTTTGGTGAAACAGGGACTCCTTGCATCACATTCACTGATACGTGGAGTCGAGTCCATGAAACAGCACAGTGCATAGTCTATGATTCACAGACTGACCACAGCAATGTGAAACTGACCTTACATAAGTTTTTACTATTTTTCAGCAAGCCTTTTTAAAAACTGCTTCACTACTGCATTGTAAAGTACTGCACTCAATTTTGAGGCTTCTTTTGGAGAACATTATTTATTTTGCAGGAAAAACCTGATCATTGAGAAATTGTTTCTTGAACCTTATGCAACTAAATGCAGTTCTTCTGCTTCATTTGTGATGTAGTTCTAACTACACTAGGCCACATTTATCAAAAGCAGTGCAATTTGTACTATGTGCAATTTTCCTGTAGAGTGTGCAGAGTGCGCCAGTTTAATTAAAAACTGGCGCATGGTCTTCATTATTCTGGCGCCCCCTGCACTGCTCGAGGAATGTGCACCAACATTTTTTCTGGTGCTCCTATAACATGAAGCGAGCAACACTTTTCTGTAGATTCACAGTAATAAATGTGGTTCATGGTCCAACTGCAGAATTTAGTGATGCGATGGACACAGCGCACAAAACTGGCGCAGACACTTTATAAACACAGGTACAAGCAGTTTGCACGTTCTTATTAGTGAAAAGACAGACAGAAAACTGGCGCAAACACTTTAATGAATGTGGACCTTGTGTGAAAGTAAGTGAACGCAGTAATTAAACACAGTCTTACTGGTCCCTCTGAGGACAAGGGAGGTGACATGTGGTTGACTTCCCAATGCAAAGTATTAGTAAAAAGTCTAAGACTTGTAATGATCTTGTAAAAAAGATAAAGTGAAGGAACAGAAGCAGCGCTGTTTCAGAGGAGGTTACCAGCATTTGCATGTTTAGTCAAACGTTTACTTTGCACCGTTAGATTGCTTAAAGAAATATTAATATTTTATCTTTAAATTAAAATAATTATTAACAATGCACTAGTACTACATTCAGAAATGTTACTTTGTGATGGCGCCTCCTCTGATGCTGTTTATTCTGTCTCTTTTAAGCCTCTTGTACACAATCGTGTGCAGTGCATGGAAAACGGACATATCCGGCACCACGGACTTATCACCTGCCGCCCAAACTGCAGCACTGGCACCGTATTCACTGTTACTGTGCCGACACTGCAGTGATGGCGTAGATGAGAAGTCCTTGCTTTCTTCGGACTGCATGCAATCGTGTGCTGAACTCTCCAGTCATAGTCCTGCACCAGATCTTGGTCTGTCCTCCTCCTCTTCTGTGGAGGATGAGGAGGAGAGACATAGATGACAGTGACAAAACCTGCGTTACTCACTATTGTCTTTTTCTGTCTATACTGAAGTCTATATGACTGCACTTCTCCTCTGATGTTCTCCAGCCAGGAATACAATCTATGGAGTATGGGAAAAACAGTCAATTATACCACATTTATCATAACCTTTAATTTCATTTGTCATCATATTCTGAAGGCTACAACTTTATTTCACTCTTTCATTAACCTCTTCTTGATCAGGCATTTTTCTTTTTGAGGCTTTCTTTCTATTGTATACATGGCATTTTATAAAGATGCCATTTAACTCTTCCAAGACTGTTCACTTTTTAGTTTTTGCATTTCCATTTTTTACTTTTTTCCTTCCAAAAGCTATATAAAAGTTATATATTTAGACATATGAGGGCTTGGTCCCTTTTGTAGGCTATAAAATTTTAGTTTTTTCGTTATTTGGGGGCATGTGACAGCATTTTTTTTGCGGGATGAGATGCTTTTTCCAGTGTTACCATTTTGGGGTTCGTATCCCCTATTGTTGAAAATTTATGAACTTTTTTTTTAGGGCAGGAGTAGAAAATAATCAATTCTGTGCTGGATTTTTTACTTTTTTTTTTGGTGTTCCCCATATAGTATAATAAAATCATGTTATCTTTATTCTATGGGTCGATAAGATTACGGGGATACCAGACATGAATATTTTTTATGTTTTACTAAATTTGTTAAATAAAACCTTAATGTGGGAAAAATCTATCATTTGTCCATTGCCGTCTTCCAAGTGGCATAATATTGTTACTTTTTTGGCTACGGAGCTCGTTGATGGCTCCTTTTTTGAAGGACATGTTGTACTTTGCACCAGTATCATTCTGGAGTACATGTGTTTTTATGATCACTTTTTATTGCATTTTTTGTGGGATTGAATAAGTAAAAAATCATAATTTTTGTAGGGTTTATAACAGTTTAACGGCGTTCATCGTGCGGGTTGAATAATTATTTACTGTTATTCTACGGGTTGTTACGGACGCGGTGATACTATATATGTGGGGTTTGTGTTATGATTTAGACTTTTATATTTGCTTTATATGTCTTTCTATGTTATGGGGCTTATGGGCATTTTTTAGTGATTTTTTTATTGAAAAACATTTTTTTTAACTTTTTTTTCATGGGACATGAACAAGCAATCACTGATGTATTGCAGGGTATTAGCAGTGTCAGCCTATGCACATGCATAGGCTGACACTCTGCCTGTAGGATGACGTCAGAGACTCCATCTTTCAGGCAGTGCCGTCGGGCAGCTCTGGGGTCCTGAACGGACCCCAGAGTTGCCATAGCAACAATCGGCGCCCCCCGAAAGCGGCACGGGGGGGGGGGTCGATCGTGGGGAAAAGACCCCCAAAAGCAAGTTAAATGCCACGGTCACAATGACTGCGGCATTTAACGGGTTAAACACCCGCGATCGGAGCCCACTCTGACCGTGGGTGTTACACTGAGGTGTCGGCTATTAGTCGCAGCCAGCACCACTTGTATCCCGATGCCGGTTCGGCTCAGATCTTGAGCTGAACCGGCATCAGCTCTGCGCCTGATATATCGGACGCAGAGCGTTAAGGGGTTAAGGGCCACCCCTCCCCCCAGAGCAGTCATCAAGGGCCTCCCCATCCTCCAGAGCAGTCATCAAGGACCCCCCTCCCCCCAGAGCAGTCATCAAGGGCCTCCCCAACCCCCGGAGCAGTCATTTAGGGCCCCCCTCCCCCCAGAGAAGTCATCAAGGGTCCCCCTCCCCCCCAGAGCAGTCATCAAGGGCCCCCCTCCCCCCAGAGCAGTCATCAAGGGCCCCCCTCCCCCCAGAGCAGTCATCAAGGGCCCCCCTCCCCCCAGAGCAGTCATCAAGGGCCCCCCTCCCCCCAGAGCAGTCATCAAGGGCCCCCCTCCCCCAGAGCAGTCATCAAGGGCCCCCCTCCCCCCAGAGCAGTCATCAAGGGCCTCCCCAACCCCCGGAGCAGTCATCAAGGGCCCCCCTCCCCCCAGAGCAGTCATCAAGGGCCCCCCTCCCCCCAGAGCAGTCATCAAGGGCCTCCCCAACCCCCGGAGCAGTCATTAAGGGCCCCCCTCCCCCCAGAGAAGTCATCAAGGGTCCCCCTCCCCCCCAGAGCAGTCATCAAGGGCCCCCCTCCCCCCAGAGCAGTCATCAAGGAAGGGAGCAGAAATCAAGGAACCACCCTCCCCCCCAGAGCAGTCATCAAGGGCCTCCCCTCCCCCCAGAGCAGTCATCAAGGAACCCACCCTCCCCCCCAGAGCAGTCATCAAGGGCCTCCCCTCCCCCCAGAGCAGTCATCAAGGAACCCACCCTCCCCCCCAGAGCAGTCATCAAGGGCCTCCCCTCCCCCCAGAGCAGTCATCAAGGGCCCCCCACCCCCCAGAGAAGTCATCAAGGGTCCCCCTCCCCCCCAGAGCAGTCATCAAGGACCCACCCTCCCCCCAGAGCAGTCATCAAGGGCCCCCCTCCCCCCAGGGCAGTCATCAATGGCCCCCCTGCTCCAAGAGCAGTCATGAAGGGCCCCCCTCCCCCCAGAGCAGTCATGAAGGACCCCCCCCTCCCCCCAGAGCAGTAATGAAGGCCCCTCCTCCCCCCAGGGCAGTCATGAAGGGCCCATTCCCCTCACCCAGTCCCCCAGAGCAGTCATGAAGGGCCCATTCCCCTCACCCAGTCCCCCAGAGCAGTCATGAAGGGCCCATTCCCCTCACCCAGTCCCCCAGAGCAGTCATGAAGGGCCCATTCCCCTCACCCAGAGCAGTCATGAAGGGCCCATTCCCCTCACCCAGTCCCCCAGAGCTGCCGTGATACATGACAGGGACGAGGGGTGGCCGCTCACCTCAGGCTCCGCTCCAAAGCTGCAGGCTCAGGATGTCAGAGGACGGAAGGAGTATATAGCGCGCGCTCCTCTATCAGGCGCCGCGCACTCCCGCCCAGGCGTCATCACAGGAGCCGCGGCATCCACGCGACCGTGCTCCAATGAGGCGGGCGGCGGCGCTCGCGTACATCTTCTTTGTACGCAGCGCGCGGCCCTGCTGAGGAGTGTCGGCACACACTGGCTGTTATCGGGTGCTGGCGGAAACAGCGTCCGCCAGTGCCCGATCAAAATGAATGCGATCATTATCTGACACAACACACAGTCAGTGTCGGTACCCGGGGCCCACCGGAGGTTTCTCCGGTAATCCGGTGGGCCAGTCCGACGCTGCTTGCCAGCCCCTACCCCAGTGTATATAGCTTGCCAGCCCCTGCCCCAGTGTATATAGCTTGCCAGCCCCTGCCCCAGTGTATATAGCCAGCCAGCCCCTACCCCAGTGTATATAGCTTGCCAGCCCCTGCCCCAGTGTATATTTCCAGCCAGCCCCTACCCCAGTGTATATAGCTTGCCAGCCCCTGCCCCAGTGTATATAGCTTGCCAGCCCCTGCCCCAGTGTATATAGCTTGCCAGCCCCTGCCCCAGTGTATATAGCTTGCCAGCCCCTGCCCCAGTGTATATAGCTTGCCAGCCCCTACCCCAGTGTATATAGCTTGCCAGCCCCTGCCCCAGTGTATATAGCCTGCCAGCCCCTGCCCCAGTGTATATAGCTTGCCAGCCCCTGCCCCAGTGTATATAGCTTGCCAGCCCCTGCCCCAGTGTATATAGCCAGCCAGCCCCTACCCCAGTGTATATAGCTTGCCAGCCCCTGCCCCAGTGTATATAGCCAGCCAGCCCCTACCCCAGTGTATATAGCTTGCCAGCCCCTGCCCCAGTGTATATAGCTTGCCAGCCCCTGCCCCAGTGTATATAGTCAGCCAGCCCCTGCCCCAGTGTATATAGCCAGCCAGCCCCTGCCCCAGTGTATATAGCTTGCCAGCCCCTACCCCAGTGTATATAGCTTGCCAGCCCCTGCCCCAGTGTATATAGCTTGCCAGCCCCTGCCCCAGTGTATATAGCCAGCCAGCCCCTACCCCAGTGTATATAGCTTGCCAGCCCCTGCCCCAGTGTATATAGCCTGCCAGCCCCTGCCCCAGTGTATATAGCCC